>NW_027411644.1:26419344-26589715 GCF_047663935.1 Musca autumnalis | reverse complement strand
AAAGAATATTTTTTGTTCTTAAACGTGGATTTTTTAAAGAATATTTTTTGTTCTTAAACGTGGATTTTTTAAAGAATATTTTTTGTTCTTAAACGTGGATTTTTTAAAGAATATTTTTTGTTCTTAAACGTGGATTTTTTAAAGAATATTTTTTGTTCTTAAACGTGGATTTTTTAAAGAATATTTTTTGTTCTTAAACGTGGATTTTTTAAAGAATATTTTTTGTTCTTAAACGTGGATTTTTTAAAGAATATTTTTTGTTCTTAAACGTGGATTTTTTAAAGAATATTTTTTGTTCTTAAACGTGGATTTTTTAAAGAATATTTTTTCCTTAAACGTGGATTTTTTAAAGAATATTTTTTCCTTTAACGTGGATTTTTTAAAGAATATTTTTTCCTTTAACGTGGATTTTTTAAAGAATATTTTTTCCTTTAACGTGGATTTTTTAAAGAATATTTTTTCCTTTAACGTGGATTTTTTAAAGAATATTTTTTCCTTTAACGTGGATTTTTTAAAGAATATTTTTTTCCTTTAACGTGGATTTTTTAAAGAATATTTTTTCCTTTAACGTGGATTTTTTAAAGAATATTTTTTTCCTTTAACGTGGATTTTTTAAAGAATATTTTTTCCTTTAACGTTGATTTTTTAAAGAATATTTTTTAATTTAACGTGGATTTTTTAAAGAATATTTTTTCCTTTAACGCGGATTTTTTAAAGAATATTTTTCCTTTAACGTGGATTTTTTAAAGAATATTTTTATACCCTCCACCATAGTATGGAGGGTATATTAAGTTTGTCATTCTGTTTGTAACAAATCGAACTAATCATTTGCGACCCTATAAAGTATATATATTCTCGATCAGGATAAAATTCTAAGACGATCTAGCCATGTCCGTCTGTCCGTCTGTTGTAATCACTCTAGCGTCCGCAATAATTGAGATAGAGTGCTGAAATTTTGCACCCGAGAGTCTTTTTTTCCATAGGCAGGTCAAGTTCGAAGATGGGCTATATCGGTCCACTCTTTGGTATAGCCCCCATATAACGGTACCTCCGGATTTGAGGTATTTTGACGTTCTTCGCGACATTTGCATACCGAATTAGCTATAATTTGGCACTTAGGGTTCCTAGTGATCAACAAACTTATGTCCCAAAGGATATGGGCATAGGTCTATGTTTTGGTATAGTCCCCATATAACGGTACCTCCCGATTTTCGGTATTTTGAGAATTTTAGCCAAAATTTTTAACCGAACTATCTGCAATTTGACATTTGAGGTTGTCAGTGGTCATGAAACATCTCCACGAAACATCGTCAACATAGGTCCATATTTTGGTATAGCCCCCATATAACGGTACCTCCCGATTTTCGGTATTTTGAGAATTTTAGCTACAATTTTTAACCGAACTAGCTGTAATTTGCCATTTGAGGTTCTCAGTGGTCATGAAATATCTCCACCAAGCATCGTCAACATAGGTCCATGTTTTGGTATAGCCCCCATATAACGGTACCTCCCAATTTTCGGTATTTTGAGAATTTTAGCTACAGTTTTTAACCGAAATAGCTGTAATTTGACATTTGAAGTTCTTAGTGGTCAAAAACATCTGCAACGAAACATCGTCAACATAGGTCCCTGTTTTGGTATAGCCCCCATATAACGGTATCTCCCGATTTTCGGTATTTTGAGAATTTTAGCTGCAATTTTTAACAGAACTAGCTGTAATGATCGGTATTTTGAGAATTTTAGCTACAATTTGGTCTATTCAAAAATAATCGTCAATATAGGTCCATGTTTTGGTATATCCCCCCATATAACTGTACCTCCCGATTTTCGGGAATTTTCAGTGGTCACGAAATTTATTCACTAAAATTCGTCAACATGGGTGCATTGTTTTGATGAAACTACCCTCAATTTGACTCTTGAAGTTCCCTGCAGCTATAAAACTTTTCCGCCAAAATTTTTAAAGATAGGTTGACTCTTTGATACAGCCCCGTAGGTGGTACCTTTCACCTAGCTGAACACATTTTTTAGATTAGATCAGATAACACTGTGCAACAAAATGGAGGTGAAAGTCTGGGGCACGGAAAATTCCTCTTGGGGAAGAAAGGCCTTTGTTAGTATATTATGAACCACGAAGGACAGATCCGCCGTGAGTCGAACTTCCGCGTTCTGGCGTGATGAAATTTTTGCTAGAGACCCTGTGGACCATCAGGAATTAGCGTTATATCTTTGTTCACTGTTGCTTAAGTGCTCTACAAAAACAACAAACACAGATATAAGGCTAATTCATGATGGCTTACAGGGTCTCTTGCAAAAACTTCATCACGCCATAATGCGGAAGTTCGAATCACGGCACATCTGTCCTTCGGGGTTTTTAATATACACACACCAAGGGCTTTCATCTCCAAAAGGAATTATCTCTGTCCCAACATTTGTGTTTACAGTGTAATTTAAGCAATAGTGGGAGGCAGTAGTAGTCTAACCTAACCATTGTCGAAAAGTTGTTCCACCTAAAATTGTAAAAGGACCCTAATTATTCCATTTTAATTAAGACTTTTTTATGGTGGAGGGTATAAAAAGTTCGGCCCGGCCGAACTTAACGACTTTTTACTTGTTTTCCTTTAACGTGGATTTTTTAAAGAATATTTTTTTCCTTTAACGTGGATTTTTTAAAGAATATTTTTCCTTTAACGTGGATTTTTAAAAGAATATTTTTTCCTTTAACGTGGATTTTTTAAAGAATATTTTTTTCTTTTAACGTGGATTTTTTAAAAAATATTTTTTCCTTTAACAAGGATTTTTTAAAGAATATTTTTTCTTTAACAAGGATTTTTTAAAGAATATTTTTCCTTTAACGTGGATTTTTAAAGAATATTTTTTCCTTTAACGTGGATTTTTTAAAGAATATTTTTTCCTTTAACGTGGATTTATTAAAGAATATTTTTTCCTTTAACGTGGATTTTTTAAAGAATATTTTTTCCTATAACGTGGATTTTTTAAAGAATATTTTTTCCTATAACGTGGATTTTTTAAAGAATATTTTTTCCTACAACGTGGATTTTTAAAGAATATTTTTTCCTTTAACGTGGATTTTTTAAAGAATATTTTCTTCTTAAAAATGATATTTTTAAAGAATATTTTTTCCAAAAACGTAGATTTTTTAAAGAATATTTTTTTCCAAAAATGTGGATTTTTAAAGAATATTTTTCCAAAAACGTGGATTTTTTAAAGAATATTTTTTCCAATAACGTGCATTTTTTAAAGAATATGTTTTAATTATCGTGATTTTTTCCATGGACGGTTGACGCATTCTCAAACTCCCTTCCCCACCTCACGCTGCAATTGTCCTGTATTTGGATTGTATGTATGCATGTGCAAAATGGTATTAGTGTTGCATATTTGCGGGCTCATGAGCAGTTCTCTGTGTGTGTGCGTTTATTCTGGCCCTGAATGCAATCTAATCATAAAAAAGGAAATAACTCGACAAAATGTGGGTATACAATTTCTTGTTGGCTCTCTCAGCGACTGTGTGCATATGTATGTGTACGTTGCGACAATTGTTTGGGCCATGTTGTCGTGTGTAAGTAAACAAGCAATTCATTTTTGTATTTGTTTGTTTGATTACCAGCTTCATATACTCGGCTCATAAATCCAAATACTCACAGGCAGCACACATGTGTGCAGCGCCACATATATTACACAAAAACACTCACAAGCAAACAAACCGCTTTTATGATATTTTGAGTTACGATATTGGTGAATAAGACTCTAATGAGCAAGGCCGTAATGGGTTGGTATGGTTTCTGTAAAGAATTGGAAATATACCTTACACCCTTAAAGCATTTGATGATATCCACCCTAATATCCAATGTTTAGGTGACAGAACTGGCAAAAATAAAACCAAAAACAACAATTATTTCAAATGGCCTTTTTAGTACAAAACACACACACGCAATCACACACTAAGAAATGCTTCGAAGTGCATGTTGAAAGCTTTGTTGGTTTGTATTTGTATTATTAGTTGCCATTGTGTTTAGATTGTGTAACCAGGAAAAAAACGAATAACAGCAACAACAACAAATAAGTGCAATAGCAACAGCTGCCAGCTAAGACTGTCGAAAATAACCAATTGTTGCAACCTAATGAAGTCATTGCGCTCAACAACTTCCCAAACACAAATATCAATAGAACGAAAATAAATGAGCGCAGCAAATGGAGTCGAGTGGTAAAAGCACCACTCCGAAATATAAGAATGTTGAAACCACAACTAAAGAAAGAAAAATACGAAAACAACAAATACAAACAAACTAATCATTAGCTAATCCACTAAACATTGGAAAAGGACATACAATGAAGTTAGGTATGTGGGTATGTTAGTTGAGGAAGGCACATGAGACAGGACATTGGGTTTCCATAAAAAGGAACTAAAATAATACAAAAGGGGAGAACACAGGCTATAAAAAGGGTGTTAATTTTTTCCAACCTAGACCATTTAGGTCTTCTACAGCAAGTAGACTATTTAGGTATTCTATGGATAAAGCAGGATATAGAGGACCTTTTTGGACTTCAATGCAATATTGAAGACCTTTTAGGTCTGCTATGGTTATAAAAGATCATTGAGACCCATGAGGTCTTAAATACCTATAGAAGAGCTTTGAGGTCTTTAGTGGCTATGGAAGAACCTTAAAATTTTCTTGGATATTGAAGACCAAGATCTTTGGATATAGAAGACCTTTAATGGATATAGGGGGTCCATGAGACCATAGGAATCTTCTATAGATATTGAATTTTTCTATGGGTATAGGAGATCATTGAAGGTTGATGTGGATACGGTAGACCATTGAGGTCTTATATGGATATAGAAGGCCCATGAGGTCTTCTGGGGATATAGCAGACCATTGGAGCCTTCTGTGAATAAAGAAGGCAATTGATGTCTGCTATGGATATAGAAGACCACTGAGGGGTTCTATCGATATAGAAGAGGTCTACTATGGATATAGAAGGCTTTTGACGTCTTCTATGAATATGGTAGACCATTGAGATCTTCTGTGAATATAGCTGACCGTTGAGGTCTTTTGTGGATATTGAAGACGATTGAGGTCTCCTGTGAATATAGACGAACTTTGAGGGTTATATGGATTCAGAAGACCATTGATATCTTCTATGGATTTGGAAAACCGTTGAGGTCTTTTATGTATGCAGAATGCCTTTGAGATCTTCTGTCTAAGGTCTTACATGCTTATAGTAGACCATTGATGTTTCTATGGATATAGAAGAACCATGAAGATCTTCTACGTATATGTAAGACCTTTGAGGTCTTCTAGGGACATAGAATACCCTTGAGACCTTCAATGGGTATGAAAGGCCATTGATGTCTTTTAGAGATACCGAAGACCCTTGAGTTATTCTGTAAATATAGAAGACCTTTGAGGTCGTCTATGAACATGGCAGACAATTGAGTTCTTCTGAGATTACAGCAGGCCGTTTAAGTCTTCTGTGGATGTAAAAGACGATTGAGGTCTCCTTTTAATATAGACGAACATTGAGGGTTCCATTGAGGTCTGCTATGGGTGTGGAAGACCATTGATATTTTTTATGTATGTAGAAGACCTTTGAGGTATGTAGAAGACCATGGATACAGAAGACCATTTTGTTTTTATAGATAGAGAAGACGCATGGATATCTTTTACGTATATAGAAGACCTTTGAGGTCTTGTAGGCGCATAGAAGACTCTCGATATATTCTATGTATATAGAAGACCATTTAGGTAGTCTATCGATATATAATGCCGTTGGGGTCTTCTATGTAGGTAGAGGACCTTGGGGTCCTCAATGAATATGGTAGCTCACTGAGGTCTTCTTTGGATATAGAAGATCCTTGAGATCTTCTACGGAGGGAGAAGGCTATTGAGGTCTCTTAGGGATCCCTGAGAAATTCAATGGGTATGGAAGGTCATTGGGGTCTTTTAGAGACATCGAAGACCCATTGATGTCTTCTATGGATGTGGAAGACCATTGAGTTTTTTATGGATATACAGACCCATGGGGATCTTCTACGGATATAGAGGACCTTTGAAGTCTTCTAGAGACATAGAATACCCTTGAGGTCGTCAATAGGATGGGAGACCATTGAGGTATTTTTAAGATATCGAAGACCATTGAGATCGTCTGTGGATATAGAAGAGCATTGAGGTCTTCTGTGGATGTAGAAGACAATTGAGGTCTCCTTTGAATAAAGACGAACATTCAGAGTTCAATGGATTCAGAAGACCATTGAGGTTTTTTTTTGTATGTAGAATACCTTTGAGGTATGCTTTGGATGTAGAAGTCCATTGAGGTCGTTAATGGATACAGAAGACCATTGTGTTTTTATAGATATACAAGACGCATGAAGATCTTCTACGGGTTTATAAGACCTTTGATGTCTTGTGGGGACATAGAAGACCCTGGAGATTTTTTTATTTATGTAGAAGACCATTTAGGTCGTCTGTGGATATATAATGCCGTTGAGGTCTTCTATGTAGGTAGAGGACCTTGGGTCCCTTCATGAATATAGAAGCTCACTGAGGTCTTCTTTGGATATAAAAGATCCATGAGATCTTCTACGGATTGAGAAGGCTATTGAGGTCTTTTAGGGACATAGCAGATCCTTGAGATCTTCAATGGGTATTAAAGGTCATTGAGGTCTTTTAGAGTTATCGAAGACCCATTGATGTCTTCTATGGATGTGGAAGACAATTGAGGTCTTTTATGTATGTATAATGCCTTTGAGGTCTTCTGTCTGAGGTCTTCCATTGGTATATAAGACCATTGAAGTTTTTATGGATATAGAAGACCCATGGGCATCTTCTACGGATATAGAGGACCTTTGAAATCTTCTAGGAACATAGAAGACCCTTGAGATCTGCAATAGGTATGGAAGGCCATTGAGGTATTTTAAAGATATCGAAGACAATTGAGATCTTCTGTGGATATAGAAGAGCATAAAGGTATTCTATGCATGTAGAAGACATTTGAGGTCTTCTATGAATATGGCATACCATTGAGGTCTTCTGTAAGTATAGCGGGCCGTTTTGGTCTTCTGTGGATCTAGAAGACGATTGAGGTCTCATTTGAATATAGACGAACATTGAGGGTTCCATGGATTCAGAAGACCATTGAGGTCTCCTATGGATGTGGAAGACCATTGAGGGTTTTTATGAATATAGAAGACGCATTGAGATCTTCTACGGATATTGAAGGCCTTTGAGGTCTTGTAGGGGCTTAGAAGACCATGAAGATATTTTATGTATATAGAAGACCATTTAGGTCGTCAATGGATATATAATGCCGTTGGGGTCTTCTAAGTAGGTAGAGGACCTTGGGGTCCTATATGAATATAGAAGCTCACTGAGGTCTTCTTTGGATATAGAAGATCCTTGAGATCTTCTACGGATGGAGAAGGCTATTGAAGTCTATTAAGGGGTATGGAAGGCTATTGAGGTCTTTTAGAAATATCGAAGTTCCATGAGATTTTTGTGGATGGCACTCTATTGAGGTCTTTATGGATATAGAAGTTTTATGGGTATAGGAGACCTTTATTTTCCAGGGACATAGAAGACATTTCAGATCTTCTATACATATAGCAGATCATCGATGCCGAACTTTTGTGGGGGAGGTACCCAAAGGAGTGAACCGATATGGCCCATCGTAGAATTTGATTTAAGTTTGGATAAAATATTACGACTGCCAAATTTTTATCCATTTGAGAGTTATCGTCCGCATGGTGCCATAGGGTATTTGGCAACTTTCGGGCTATTTTCTCAAGAAGTATGGACTTGCCCCTGATAAAACGTGTACCGTCGTAATGCGGACAGTGAATACAAGTTGTAGCAACGAAAATCAAAGCGGTTCGAGAGCAGGTCCTAAGCTGAACTTTTGCGAAATTTTGTGTCAGAGGTACCAATTGGAGTGGACCGATAGAGTTCATATTAGGTTACTCCCTTCTAGAGTTATTGTGCGCACAATTTTTCCGAACATTTTCGAAGTTTTGTGGGGGAGGTACCCGAAGGAGTTAAACTAAAGGAGGAGTTAAACAAACTTGAATTGCAAAATTTGGTTCGAATCGGTTAATCCGTTCGAGAGTTATCGTGCGCACCGGACAGACAGACGAATCGGTTAATCCGTTCGAGAGATATCGTGCGCCCCGGACAGACAGACGAATCGGTTAATCCGTTCGAGAGTTATCGTGCGCACCAGCCAGACGGACGGTTATGGCTAAATCGTCACCATATTGTCTGAAACAGATTTCGTCCAAACATACTGGGGGTCTAAAACCGTTATTTCGGTGAGGAACATTAATATACCCTCGTTAGCATAAATGCTGTGGGTATAAAAAACATTGACCATTAGACATATCACATTTATTATCGCCTAAAAACGTCTAAAATAATTACAAAAAAATAATTATAAATACACCACCAGTCTTTAAATTGTCCCTTACCTCCTCCCTCTTTTTGTGCCTGGCACAGTAAATCTAAATTAAGCTTAGTCTCGATTATTAAGAATTCATTAAAATCAAATAAACTAACTGAATATGAAGCATGCTAGGGTTTTTGTGAATGTGTGAATATGTGTTTGGCTTAGTGCTTGTCCTTAAAGACCAGTAGCACGCTCATACACTGACTACCAGGATTAAGCACACGTTCGCATATACACTTAGCTAGAGGGCACTAAAGTAAATATTAAAAACGAAAACAGCAACAACAACAAGAACAACAGAAAAAAACTTCTTTAATATTTTATAAGGAAACTCATACAAAACTAGACTCGCACATACATACGTATGTATGTCTGCAAACCACATGTCGGATGTCCGACTCGTCTGAACAATTTCGGAAGCAAGGTTTCTAAACGATTTTTAGGAGGGGAAATAATTCAGATTTCGTTCCGAATTCGGAGCGAATGTCGGAAATAAATTTTCCTTCCGAATTTCCTAAGGATTTTCTTCATATTTAGTTCCGAAAACGAACCGAAATCGATCCGATTTCGCTCCGACATTTCGTTCCGAAATTATGTCAACCACTTCATACAACTTTCGTTAAGATATCGTTACGATTTCGGATCCGACATCGGACGTAGCGTCGGAATTTTGTTCCGATTTCGGTACGATGTCGGTACGATTGGTTTGCTGGATACATACATAATATATCCGTAAGTGTTGGCTTATTTAACTAGCACAAAACTATGCTACGTATATCGTTCGTCGTTGCCACTGCTGCTGCTGTTAAACTACACTCTCAATTCATGCACAGGTTAAGCTACACACGTTTGTACATATACACATATACTATTACATATGTACTTTTAAATTATTTTACAACAGCAGGAGTTTTGTCTATATGAGTTAATGTCTAAATCTGAACATAGCTATGTACAGAGATATCCTCAATCTAGGGAGAAGGCCAGTTTTGGACATTTGGTCGGTTTTAGGACGCTTGCGTTTTCTTACTTGGTCATTGCATTCTACTGCGTCCTATTTTAGTAGCTCATGGATATGGAACTTCCTTTTCATTGCCGAATTTGTCGAACAACCTTCACTTTGCGCCTTAACTAAATTTACACCTGGGAAGTTTTTGCGGATTCTGCAGCTACTATGTTCATAGATGAGAAAAATCAAAAAACGAAAAAAATCCCCGGGGAGGATTTTCAAATAAAGCTCGGTCAAAGTTCACATTGTTAGGGTTTTTTAGGTTTTCACGATTTTGCTCGGAAACCGCAAGCTCTGTCGAAATGGGATTAAAGAAAATGTTGTAGGCGTGAAAATTCTCCACAAGATTGGCCTTTATGACTTTTTCCTAGGATTTACCATTTTTGAGATATGGAAGTTCAAATTGGGACAATGGACTGACTGTATCGCCTCCTTATAAAACAATGTCATGCACGGAGCGCCTTAACTTACTTTAAGTGAAAACAGCTTACATCTGGAAAGTTTTTGTGGATTCTGAAACAGCAATGTTGATAGATGAAAAAAATCCAAAAACAAGAAAAAATCGATGTGAAAACCTAAAAAATCGTGAAAACCAAAAAAAGCCCTACAAATGTGAACTTTGGCCGCGATTTATTTGAAATCCCTCCGGCGATTTCTTTTTTTTTTTTGTTTTGTTAATTTTTCTCATCTATGGACATTGTAGTTTCAGAATCCGCAAAAACTTCCCAGGTGGAAGCACCTTTCATTTAAATCTAGTTAAGGCGCACCGTGCCCAATGATCACCCCACACCACAATGTGAAGAGGGAATTATAAGTTTGTTTTTCGAAAAATTCATGTAATACCGCGAAATATTCGTGTGTCATACAAAAATTAATATTTCGACGAGATACGAGTACAGCGATTTTCAGATTTGTGTCCATCCGTCCGTCCATCCATTAAAAATTGTACGCACGCCACAGGCCGCAATTATGGACCGATCGGGTGCAGACCAGAATAGACCCCTATAGTTTTAAGCGATGATCGTGAAATATTTAGGGGGTGAAATTGACCAAAAATTAAATTTTGTATCCAATTATATAGCGGCTCTGTAAGTCGCAATGGTAGTCTGATCGGCGCGAAATTTTATTTAAGGTTGGGGTTTACGACAGAGAAGTACCTCGCAATTAAACGTGATGATCAGATAATATTTAGCGGGTTAAATTGACCAGAACTTTTTTGGAAAATTGGTAACGTTTTTAGTGTAATGACTATATCTTTGTTAAACCCATGAAAGTTATATTTAGAAGAGGAACGCTTGAACTTTCAGTGATGCTTATTATGTTGATGTACGTGGTCAGATAACAGAGTTACTGCCTAGTATATGCAGGGATGCCTCTGTTTTTATTGTGGATAGTGTAACCTCAATCACGCTTTAGGTCGCAGTTATAGTTCAATACTGTTTGCACGAGGTAATAGTTTTGGTCAAGGATAGTGCAAATAGTTGTTGGTAATAATCGGATAGTATTTAGGGTGTAAAATTAACCATAATTTTTGTGGGAAAAATATCGAAACGTAATTTTCTTTCTTTTTTAAGTTTCTCTCACTTAATGCAAATTATGTAGCAGTTAGATAAAGGAACTACTATCTAACATCACGGTGCACCTGAACCAACTTCAAATGGAAGGCGCATACACCTGGGAAGTTTTTGCCGATTCTGAAACTACGATGTTCATAGATGAGAAAAATATAAAAAAGAAACAAAAAAATCGGCGAAAGGATTTTTAAATAAATCGGGGTCAAAGTTATTTAAGGCGTCCCGTGTATGACATTGTTTTGTAAGAAGGCGATACAGGCAGTTCGTTGTCCCAATTTCAACTTCAATATTTCAAAAACGGTAAAACCTAGGAAAATATCATAAAAGTCAATTTTGTAAAGAATTTTCACAGCTGAAAATATTCTCTAATCCCATTTAGGACTTGTGATTTCCAAGCAAAATCGTGAAAAAAGCTCTCCAGAGACTTTTTTTATTTTTATCATCTATGAACATTGTAGTTTCAGAATTTGCAAAAAATTCCTAGGTGTAAGCAGCTTTCATTTAAAGTTAGTTTAGGTGTACCTTGAGATATAAATGTGTTTTTCTATATTTTTGGTTTATTTATAAAGAATTACGTTTAACTTCCATGCTACAAAATTTCGCAAAAATTATAGAAAATATTAAAATCATGATAGAGGAATTCCCAGTTTTTAAGTTAGCAAATAAATATATGTGTGTTCGTTTATTCAAAATTTGTACAAATTGTTACTGGATGTTGTTCGTTTGCTCTACAGTACAATGCAAAAGACCTTTGCTGATTGCATGAAGTTACTGAACTTGCACAAATTTGTACGAATTGTTGAGTAAACGAACACACCTTATGCTGTACGGAAGTTTGATTAGAGGTCATGAATAACCTTAAAATATTGATCTCTTTCATTGATCGGATTGGATAAAGTCACTTAAAGTTATTTCTAAATGCGTTTGGTATTCTTTCTTTCTTAATACAAATTTTTAATTTTTTAAGAAGTATGTATGTATATGTAGCCAAAATAGTCCATTTGTCCATTACCAGTTGTTCAATAAATATCAATTGTCTACTTTGACATAGTTATGTAACTAGTTTCTCATTGATCCTAGTGACTTTACACCCAACAAGTAAAAAAGTATCAGCCGGCTTTGCCGACAGAGACATACCCTCAGCCTGTATATATTGAAACAATTTGTTTCCCAAAAAACGTATATAATTAGGGGTTTTTAAAAATTTTGGGAATTTGAACCGACAAAAATGTTCATTAGGATTACAGATCAAAAGTTTGCGGAGGAGATACTAAAAGGAATGGATCTACATTGACCATTATGGAAGTGGATCTCCAGCCACTACATATGGTTCCATAGGAGGTTTTTACACCCTTCGGAATGTTTGATCAAGAAGTATGGACTTGCCCCTGAAAAAACGATTAGTATCGTAATTGAGGCAGCGAATGCAAGTCGCTTAATCAAAAATCAAAGTGATTCGATGGCAGGCTTAAAGTGAACTTATCCGAAATTTTGTGTGGGAGGTACCGGATGGATTGGACAAATATAGTCCATATTTGAACCTGATCTATATCTAGTAGATATATTAGGATGTGTAAAGTATGGACCAATTCGGCCACTCCCTTCAAGAGTTACCGTATGAACAAATTTTCCAACCATTTCTGAACTTTTGTGCGGGAGGTACCTGAAGGAGTGGAGCGATATGGCTTATCTTCAAATTTAAACTATGTTTGGACAAAATATTACTAGAGTTATCTTGCGCTCCAACCACCACACATGTGTCATATGGGTTTTTTGCAACTTTCAGGCTATTTACTCAGGAAGTATGGACTTGCCCCTAATGAAACTTGTGCTGTGGTATGGAGGGCAGTGAATACAAGTTGTTAAAACGAAAATCAGAGCGATTCGAGAGATGTCCCTAAACTGAACTTTTCCGAAATTCTGTGTGGGAGGTAACCGAAGGAGTGGGTCGATTGAGTCTATATTGAAACATTATCTAAGTCTGGTACACATTTTACGATGGGCAAAGTATGGACCACATCGGTTACTCCCTTCAAGAGTTATCGTGCGCACAAATTTTCCGAATATTTTCGAACTTTTGTGGGGGAGGTACCGGAAGGAGTGGACCGATATAGCCCATCTTCGAATTTACACTAAGTTTGGGCAAAATGCTACGAAAGCCAAAATTTGAACCGAATCGGTTCATCCGTTCGAGAGTTATCGTGCGCTTCAGCCAGCCAGACAGACAGACAGACGGACGGACATTGCTCAATCGAATCCAAATTGTCTGAAACACATTTCGTCCAAACATACTTGGGGTCTAAAGCCATTATTTCGATGAGGCACAATTTGCCCGTATGAAAGTGTATATACCCTCGTTAGCATAAATGCTGAGGGTATAAAAATGGCACACACAAAACCCAATAGCTTGCTTTTG
This sequence comes from Musca autumnalis, assembly GCF_047663935.1. Lineage (NCBI taxonomy): Eukaryota > Metazoa > Arthropoda > Insecta > Diptera > Muscidae > Musca > Musca autumnalis. Next base: position 26,576,259 of record NW_027411644.1, on the reverse strand, counting down.
TCACTAGAAATGGGCTTCCTTTATAGGCAGGGTCAATTTTCTAGTTACAGGTAATGCGACGTGCAATATATTGAAAAGCGTTTTTTGATGTGTTAGATGTGCAAAGACTCATTGTTAAATAAAGATACAAAAAACGTGTTATTGTGCTAAATAAAAAACTATGAATATTTTCAGAAGAATATTTGGTAAGCATAGATATTTTTTGGGACAATACATTTTTTCATTATCTCATTAAACTTGTATACATATTATTGCAGGTACTTCTGAATTATCTGAAGCACACTTGAGTTGCACATTCCCAGGACTAAATAAAAATTAGTTCCAGTATCAAAGATTCGCACACAAGTTTCAATATCAAGGAATTTAAAGATGAACATTAAATTGTCTTTTGTAATATACACTCCACGTCAGTAGAATAGAACACCTACATTTTTGTTAATGTTCGCTTATTTATCCCAAAACGAATGAATCTTCGTTTTTAATTTTGTGGGGATTTAAAGTCTATGATGTTCCGTATCAAACACAGAAAAAATTATGTTTCTAGCTTTTCGCGAAATGATTTTCTGATCAATTTTCAGATAGTACTATGAAAAATAGACATTTATTTTTGGTCATCAGGATAGAACAGTCACTTTATTTTCGCGAATTTTTGAGATATTAACGCCGAAATTTCTTTCAGTCGACAAAACAAGGCTTTCTAATCATTTTCCACCAAAGAAAACCTAAAAATTATTCCGCGGACACCGAAATAACAACATTAAAGGGTTTAATTTGACAGATATTTGAAACATCTCGGAATATCAATAGGAGTCGCGTAGTTGTGTCATATTTCTTCACAATAAGATAGAATATGGCACAGACAAGCTCGACGGATACAACGGAGTGCTTCGGATGCTGTTAAGATGGAACATTTTCAAAATAATTATGAAAAGCGTCAAAATTTCTCATAAAAACCATGACGTTTTGTTCAATAAAACGGTTTTTCCGCGAACAAGTCTGCCGTTCAACGGTTTGGAAGTAGGCTCCAGATTTGAAGGAAGATAATCTGATACGAAAACAACCGTTATTTTAATACACTGAGGGAAATTTTAGCTCATTTTCAAATTAAACACACCCTTGGGACTTTCAATTTTATATGTGTTCTTATTTCGGTGTCCGCGACTGTTCTCAACAGTGTTATGCTCCAATATAAATGGACCAGGTTATGCTATCCATACCGGATTTTACGAATTAGTAATTTTTTTAACTGAACTCGCAAATGTAAAAGACCCGTTTTTGCGGAAAAACACAGTCATGGAAATTGAGGTTTTAGGTTTCGTATGTTGTTTTAAAAAGTACTAAAATTTCTCTCAATGTATGAAAATAACGGTTGTTTTCGTATCAGATTATCTTCCTTCAAATCTGGAGCCTACTTCCAAACCGTTGAACGGCAGACTTGTTCGCGGAAAAACCGTTTTATTGAACAAAACGTCATGGTTTTTATGAGAAATTTTGACGCTTTTCATAATTATTTTGAAAATGTTCCATCTTAACAGCATCCGAAGCACTCGATTGTATCCGTCGAGCTTGTCTGTGTCATATTTTATCTTATTGTGAATAAATATAACATAACTACGCGACTCCTATTGATATTCCGAGATGTTTCAAATATCTGTCAAATTAAACCCTTTAACGCTGTTATTTCGGTGTCCGCGGAATAATTTTTAGGTTTTCTTTGGTGGAAAATGATTAGAAAGCCTTGTTTTATCGACTGAAAGAAATTTCGGCGTTAATATCTCAAAAATTCGCGAAAATAAAGTGACTGTTCTATCCTGATGACCAAAAATAAATGTCTATTTTTCATAGTACTATCTGAAAATTGATCAGAAAATCATTTCGCGAAAAGCTAGAAACATAATTTTTCTGTGTTTGATACGGAACATCATAGACTTTAAATCCCCACAAAATTAAAAACGAAGATTCATTCATTTTGGTATAAATAAGCGAACATTAACAAAAATGTAGGTGTTCTATTCTACTGACGTGGAGTGTATGTATGTACATACACATAATGTAATTTAATAATGGGTGGTTAGAGCATATACGAAACATACAGATTAACTGTTATAATAAATATTGGATACCGATTACAACTTATACCGATTACAACTTATCAGTTCTGGCTACCGAATTAACTGGTTACTGGTAAGGCAATTAAGGGACAAGTGGCTTTCCGAAGACTATCGAATTGACTGGTTACTGGTAATGCAAGGAAGTGACAACAGACCCCTTCATCTAACATCCCCATGTTAAATTCACCAATCTATAACATTGCGAGTAGATTGGGTGGTAACTAGCTGCGTCAGCAAAATTGCTAGTTATTCCCTAGTTACCCGAACAACTGGGTTACAAAATAATGAAAATAACATAGAACGTGTCGCAATTACACATATACATATATGCTCCCACAACATCCCCGAAGGAACAATGGAGACTTTGCATTCATATTAATAAATTCCGCGGTAAACTAGTGCCCAGGGGAAGTGGTGTAGGGTATCACATGGTCGGCCCCGTCCGACTATAGCCCTCCTTTACTTGTTTTTAATCTCTTCAATGGCATTTCATTTAAGTCGAGAAAGTTAACCCGTTTTTCCAGTTTGTTTAAAAATCCACAATAACTATTCATGTAGATCCTCTCAAGCTATTTATATAATAAATGGCAATCCTCTACTTTGGTATTTATAACTAACAATCATACAAGGATACACATACATACATACTCTTACGTGTTTATGTTGTCATATAAAGTTGACCCAGGGTTATGAGAAGGGTTAGTTTGTGGCTGCACATACCGGTGGTGGACACAGAAAAAAACAAACCCAAAAACTAAAACAACAGCATCAAACAGCATCAAACATCATTACAGATGATTACGATGGCGAAAAAGGACAATGACAACAACAACCAGAAACATACATATAAACATGATGGGAACTTCTCATGTTTATTTTACAAAAACAAAACCAAGAGCAATACGCTACGCTTATCAACAATACAAAACAGAAGTCTATGTGAACTTTGCAATTTAGCTAAGAATTTTATTTTCGTTGGCACTTGAGATAAATTAATTAGAAAAATGAGCTTTCATTCATTTTTAAATAATGACATTTAATTTTTTAAGAGAAATGAAAAATGATTTTAAGAGACAACATAGAGCTTATATTGTCCACAATTGCTATAAGAGCACATCATTATCCTTTAAATGCACATGTAAATTGCTCTCTTCTAGTTTTCTCTTTCTCTTCTGTTTCACATTTATAATATTTTTTCTCTTAATATGAAATTCCCTAAAAGCTGTGACAATGTCATGACAACAAGCCATTACAAATGCCAGTAAAAAGCTTAATTTTTTCGTTAATCAAAGCTTCTCAAAATCTAAACTAAAACTTTCTCCTGGTTATGTTGCTGGCAAACGGTTTATGTTGTTGGTTGTTATGCCAGTATTATTGCTGTTGTTGTTAATGTTAATATTGTATTATTGCTGTTGGCCCACATGAATGAATAATAATCAGATTTTGAAATTTCAGTTAATGAGATGTACGTTGTTTTTTGTTTCAGTTTTTTTTTCACACTGAAACAAAAATGTAACCTACTCAACCTTCAGTAGAAAAGAAAAAGAAAAAGAGTGTAGAATGTCATAATGAGCGGGGCCGATGAACACAATTTTTTCAAGGTCTTCTGTTAAATTAGTAGATGTGTGTAAATAAATGGGTATTCTTTTTGAGATACGAAGTACTAATATGTAGAATGCAGAGCTCATTCCAAGGCGCCTCCTCATGTATACATATGATGATATTTTATATACATTTTGAGTATGTGGCATTATATTTTACATGTGTTGACAGAGCCTCATTATATTGTTACAAATATAAAGGTGCTAAGGAAAATAAGTAAAGTAAATTAGGGGATAATGAACATCCAACAGCAGTCGTTCCAATAACATGCCAAAGTCCATGATTATCTATCTTAGAAGTCAACTTTCGAGATTCCCCTGTCCGGCAACGGCACTGTCCCGCTTTAACATGGGCAAAGCCCTGCGCTTATCTTCTTAAGTAGACACTGACCTCACCGCAGTGTCACCTGGGGATCTGACTTTAACACACGTTAAAGGTAGTGAGCTAACAAGTCTCCCCAACTAACCACTTACTACGAAAAAGCTAAGAAAAAGAAAAACAAGTAAAATAGTGTGAGAAGGTTTTGCCGACAGATATGAACCCTCAGCCAATGTGAATTGAAACTTTCATCTACGGACAGATCGAATGCATTTAGGGTCTTTTTAGAATTTTGTGGCTCTTTTTGGACATCTGAACTTGCCGACAAAACTATGGATTAGGATTAAAGTTCAAAAGTGTTGCGAAGGAGGTACTTGAAGGAATGGACCAACATATCCAGCCCATTATGGAAGTGGATCTTGTTTTGGGAGTCATATCTTTTCTATAGATATCGCGCACACTAGTCATTTCAGTGGGGCATCGTATAACTTTTGGAACAGACCCTAAACTGCAACTAGACACAAATGTTGAACTTTTGTGGGGGAGGTACCCTAAGGGAGGACCGATATGGGTCAGTTTAGATGTTAAACTAAATTTGTCCGTTCAGGAGATATCGTGTATACCATATTAGTCGCATTTTTTAAATATTGGAGGGAAGTACCGGAAGTTGTGGACCGGTATTGCCCATCTTCAAACTAAAACCAATTTTTTGGACCAAATCGGTTGAACAGTTCGAGAGCTATCGTGCTCTCCGGTCACTACATATGGTGACATAATGGTTTTTTACATCTTCCGGGCTGTTTTCCCAAGAAGTATGGACTTGCATCTGAAAAAAATGTACAGTCGTAATAGAGGTAGCGAATGCAAGTTGCTTCAACAAAGATCAAAGTGAGAGTAGGCCTTAAAGTGAACTTATCTGAAATTTTGTGTGGGAGGTACCCGAAGGATATGATAGGATATCTGGTTGATATGATAGGATGTGCAAAGTCTGGACCACATCGGTCAATCCCTTCAAGAGTTATCGTGCGCACATTTTTTCGGAACATTTATGAAATTTTGTTGGGGAGTTATCTGAAGGAGTGGACCGATATGGCTTATCTTCGAACTTAATCGAATCGGAGGATCTGCTCGGGAGTTATCATGCGTTTTAACCACTGCATACGGTGTTATAGGGGTGTTTTGAAACTTTCAGGCTATTTTCTCAGGAAGTATGAACTTGCCCCTGACGAAACTTGTACCGTCGTATATGGGGCAGTGAATATAAGTTGTTACAACAAAAATCAATGCGATTCGAGAGCATGTACTAAACTGAACTTTTCCGAAATTTTGTGCGGGAGGTACCTCGTCTAAGTCCAATTAAAACATTCAAGATGTGTAAAGTATGAACTAAATCGGTTACTCTCTACAAGAGCTATCGTGCGCAAAAATTTTCCAAACATTTTTGAACTTTTGTGGGGGAGGTACCGGAAGGAGTGGGCCGATATAACCCATCTTCGAAAGATCCGCATCACGTTCAATGGACACCGGTAATTTCTCTGACAAAACTGCTTATTCTTAGTTTCACACGTTGGTTTTTATGATGTTACTCATTCGTTTTTGAACGAAGACAGTGATGCGGATCGTTCAATTGAACGAGATTGCCCAACTCTACTGTTTTTAGGCAAAACTAACCGTGTGGCGACTATACAGTTAATTCTGAGAGGTACACTACAATTTTTTGTCTGAAGTCTCCTGGGTAATTCGAAAAACGGACATGAGAAGACGAATCATTATGCATCATGACAATGCGAGCTCAAACACATCGATTCAAACCAGCGTCTGTTTGACCGGACAAAAGTAAAATTGATGGGCCAGTAGTCGTACAGCCCTGACTGGGGATCCAATGGCTTCATTTGATTCCAGAATATCAAGAAAAAAGGCTTGGTCAAAGATTTTCGTCGCCAGAAGATGCTGTAAAAGCGTTCAAAGACAATGTTTTGGAGGTGTCTCGTTCAGACTGGAAATAGTGCTTCAACAATTGGTTTGAGCGCATGAAAAAGTGTATAAATCATACTGGAGACCACTTAAGAAAACAATACAACTATTTTTGACAATAAATATTCGCGTTTCCATTGCTATGCCAGATAATTATCGTGCAGCCCTCGTACTGCGTAAAATATAGGAACATTCATTATAAGTGGAACAGGATTAAACTCGTACATATATATTTTCAGAGTCGACTTCAAAGTCGGAGTAGTGTAAAAATTGGGCAGGAGTCGAAGTCGGAGCCGAACCAAAAACTTGTTGTCTCTAAAGCCCTATCTTCAACATCAATAATTTTACTACTAGAAATATGTAAAAACATTTTTAGATATATGACCAGCAATTTACCTTCCTTTCTTCGACCGTATTAGTCCTAAATCAAGCGATTGAATTTTCCATTTATTACCAAGAAAACAAATGTATAAATGAACTTATTAACATTTGGCAGATTTTTCATTATTTTAATGATTTCACCTGAATTTACTTCTCTTCTTTTTTGGTTGACATAAAATTGTATTTCATTTAAATATTTCTTACATTTAATGTTGACCTATGTTTTCTTTTTATTCCATCGTTTTCATTTTTTTGCTGCATGCATTTTAATATCTTACATTTTGTGTTGTAAAAATTGAGAAGCAGAAGAACATTCTTAAGAAATGACACCTGATTTTTGTTTTGGCAGGGGAAAATTCTCGGTTATTGGGTATAAGAGTGGATATTTTGTCAGAAAGCAACTAAATGCATAAATTAAGAAGAACAAGATGTTATGAACATTTCATTACTTAATTTATGCTTGAACATATTTTCGTTTTTTTATTGTTGTGCGATCCAATCACCTTTTACTTCCATCTCTATGTCTGTTCTAAAATCTAATAAATGATAAGTTATTTTCTACATGTGACATCCTGTAATACGGCTGCATTGCTACATTCACAACCCGCCTCATATGCAAGTAGTTCCTTTATATGGGGGTATCAGTGGGAAGACAACATGTCTGTAAGTACATGTATAATGTTACCCATATAATACATCCATGCAGAATTTTTTTGCGCCTTCATACATTTATAACCAGTGCTCATGAATATTCAAAAAAATTTTTGAAAGAATTTAATTTAATTTTTTGTGTTGGGTGTTGTTGCTGTCGTTTATGTTTTTCATGTTGTTGTTGGTGTTCATATGCTTTCGTTAGTTAATTACATGTACTTTACTCTAGGGGAAGGTAAATTATAACTTGAACAAAATCTCGCCGTGTTTTTTTACTTAATTTCTTTTTTTTTTTTTTTAATTATACCACCATAGCCCATCACCATCACGCTCATCAGGAGCTACTTTGGTGTCAACTCCAACCAATTTAGAACCCATCTTTAAACATTGAACATACATTTAGATGTGTGTTACGAAGCACTTATATACCAACTTAATAAAGTGCTGTTTTTGTTAATATGTAAACGGGGTTTGGTATACAATGGTACGTACTAGTAACATCATTCGTTGAAGTCATATTTCTAATACGCCACACAGTCCTACTTAAATATAACAAGTAAAAAAGCGTTAAGTTCGGCCGGGCCGAACTTTTCATACCCTCCACCATAAAATATTCTGAACTAAAATGGAATAATTAGTTTTCATTCCTGTCCCCAACTTTAAGTGGGTACGTTAAAATGTCAGATAATGTACATAAAATGCTTCATTCGGGAGGCCCTTTTTTATGGTGCCTATATCTAACTATGTATGTTGACAATTTTTGGTCTTCTACAAATTGGGAGGTACTGTTATATAGGGTTTATAATAAAACATGGACCTATGTTGACAGTTTTTGATGGGAGCCTTTAATGTCAAATAACTCGTAATTCGGTTAAAAATTGTAGCTAGAATCCTCAAAATACCGAAAATCGGTACATAACGTGGAACTTCAAATGTCAGTAACAGGTAGTTCGGAGGTATGTGGGCTATACGGAAATATGAACCTAAATGAACAGTTTTTGTTGCAGAATTTTTGTTGGCTTTTAAATTTCAAATTACAGAAAGTTCGTCCAAACAATAAAGCTAATGTACGGGAAATCGGGAGGTTTGTTTTGGGGCTATACCAAAACATGGACCTACGTTCGGTTAAACATTTTAAGTAAAATCCTCAAAGTACCGAAAATCGAGAAGTATCGTTACACTATGGAACACTGAAAATGCAAATAACTTCTAGTATGCATTTTTTGAAAGCACATTATTAGGCTAAAAAAACATTAGTAGGGTTTTGTCCTGTCAGATCAATTTCGGATTTTATGGCCTCATCTAAACCGGGCTAAATCTACACTTTTTTGCATTTATCAGGCCTTTATCTAAGAAACGAATAGGAATTTGGCCTTGCTGTCTTTAGCAACATTGTAGCCCTAAACTAGTAGAACTTATCTTTTAAAAAACCACAAAAACTCCATCTAGGGCATCAAAATCTATAAAATATAGAACATTTTACATAATTGCTGAAATTCTGATCAGTATCGGCTACACTATTGGTTGTTGAACCAAGTAATCTTTTGCAAAAATGTTCCAAATAAAGTTTCAAACAATTCTTCAGAACATTCAGAAAATCTAAAATGCTTACTTCATGTTGTTTTAGCGGTATTTTGAATCATATTTTTTACAACACGTATTTCAAACACAGTTTACACCAACATTTTATTCTCGCATTTCGGATTTCACTACATTATTGACATTTTTATCAAATCGTCTTTGAAAAATGTACTGAAAACAATGGGATAGAGACATTTTACAGCAATGATATGTTCTGAAGAGTTGTGTATTACATTCCAGGGAATATTTTTCCAGAAGAAAATATTCAGAAAAAATTAACGGTTTTGGGGATACGGTGCGAAATGTATAAAAATTGTGGCATTTTTGCATATATTTTGAAATTTGAGGCAATAAATGTAGTTTTTCGAGTTTATTATTTCTCCAAATATTTTATTCTTGTCTTTATATACAAATTTGCTTCAGAGGTCAGAAAAAGATTCGCATTGGTTTCAGAGATATAGACCCGAATTTCTTTGAAAACTCAATATTTAACCATGTTTAGATGTGACCATAAAATCCTCAGTTCGAATTGTTTGCACAAGATCACCTTAAAAATGTTGCACAGTGTTAGTAACAATTTATACTATTGTCAAAGCACAATTTCAATCTTAATACTGCTGTCCCAATTTCAAGGTTGAATGTTAGATATCATGGATTTAATGAGATAATTATATAACAAAGTCGTTATACTTAATTTACCCCTTTCCGCCATTTAATCAAATAGTTATATAAAAAACCGGTTTAAACCGGTTAACCGGTTTGGAAATTTTTAATAACCGAATACCGGTTTTTGAAAAAAGCGAAAATTTCGGTTAACCGAAAACCGTTTTGTTTAAAAAAAAAACGGTTTTTTGGACACACTACCTCCAACAAACCAAATTATAGCCATTTCAGTTTAATAATTTGGCTAAAATCTTGCAAATACCCAACATCGGGTGCTTTATCAAAAACTGGTCACAGAATGGGAATGCTTATACCCAAAGGAAGACTAAATCCCATTTAATGGCGAATACCGAAAATCGGGTGGTACAGTTCCGTGGGGTATACATCAAAACGTGGACCGGTTTTACCCATTTCCAATACCAAACATCCTAGGAGAAATTTTTTACAAAGTTCAATGTTAAATATTGCGGGCTGTATCTTGATTTCAGCTGAAGAACATCGCTACATTAGCTCATTTTTATTCTGATCAAAAAAAATCGAAGTGTTAGAAAGGGAAACAAAAAGTTAGTTATACCCTTCATCTTATGGTGGAGGGTATGATTAAAAGAATTTTCTATTTTAAATCTGAAGATACAATTACATGAGAGTTTTGCTAAAAATGTTATTTTATGAAGTTTCAAGTTTCAAATAGTTCGAATTACAAGTAAAATAAGTCGAATTACAAATGGAATAATTCGAAATACAACTGAAATGTTTCGAATTACAAATAAAATGTTACGAATTAAAAATGGAATTCTCGAATTACAACTAAAATCATTCGAATTGAATCTGAAAAGGTGTAGATATATAAATATGTAGATGGGTTATAAATGTTTACACGGAAAACTAAAAACAGGCCAGCAACGCGGACCGGGTCAGCTAGTTAATATATAAAATAAATTGTTTTTTGTATTATTAAGTATTTTATTTGCAAAAAGTTATTATAAATGTAAACATTGCTAAAATATGAAAATTTTTTGAAATGGGTTCAAATCGGACATTGTCATCTTTACAGATGATAAAATATCATGCTACTAAAATCAATCCACGCAAATATTGACTGGAACAAGTATAACGAACTCTGAAGTAGAATGGGTCATTACATCTTTGAGGGACAAAAAAGCAACTGGGCCTGACGAGATACCTTCAGAAATATGCCAAACAATGCAGTGACTATAGACTCATAATCCTTATGAGTCATGCATTAAAGGTATTCCTTAAAATAATTCATAATAGGATACATGAACAATGCGAGAAATCAATGGGAGATACACAATTCGGGTTTAAGGAAGGAAAAGGCACACGAGAAGCTTGTTTTGTATCCAAGTTCTTATACAAAAATGTCTGGAAGTTCAGAAGGACGTATTCATATGCTTCATCGACTACGAAAAAGCCTTTGGCACGATATAACACGATAAGCTGATCGAAATAGTCAAGTCTATTGAAATAAAAGACAAAGAAATAAGATGCATAAAAAGTTTATACTGGTATCAAATTGAAAATAAACTTAAGAGCCACATGAGATAACCAAACTGACATAATATTTGTTTCTCACTGATTTTCTTTAATTCTGAGAATCATAAAAATGTCGTAAACGCTTTTTTCAAAGATATAAATTAAAAAAAAAAACAAGTAAGCCAAAGCTATAGTCGGACGGGGCCGACCATGTAATACCCTTCACCTTTACCCCTGGGGATTAGCTTTCCACATATCAAAATTTCTTTATGGAACAAATAAACTTATTGTAAAAAATTTCTTTTTTTGTATTTTTCATACAAAGTAATGGTCCATTTCACCCGCTAAATAATATCAGATAATCATCATCCAAAATTGTAAGCATCTTCCTCTGCCTAACTCCTAACCTCGTGCAAAATTAGGCTATAAATCTGTTATCTTATCATGTACACCAACACAATTGACATCAATAGAAAGGTCAAGCGTTCCTCTTCCACGTATAGCTTACTTGCCCGGAATGTCTCTTCCAGGTATAAAGATAAAAGCTGTATATTAAAATTTGTTCACAATTTTCACACAAAAGTTGTGGTCCATTTAGCCCTCTAAATATTATCTGATCGCCATCTCAAATTGCAAACTTCTTCTTTGTCATATACTCTTACCTTATTTAAAATTTCGAGGCGATCAGACTATTATTGCGACCTACAGAGCAGCTACAAAATCGGATAAAAATTATGTTTTTGGTCCATTTCACCCGCTAAATATTTCACGATCATCACCAATTAAAATACCGATCTATTCTGATGTGAAACCTACCTCCATACCAAATTTCGTGACGATCGGTCCATAATTGCGGCCTGTACTTTGATTACAATTTATAATGGACAGACGGACACACGGACGGACGGACACACATCTCAAAATCGCTTTATCTCGCCGAGATATGAAGATTGGTATACCACATTGGGGGTCTCAGACGAATATTTCGCGGTGTTACATGAATTTTTACCAAAACAAACTTATAATACCCTTTCCACATAGTGGTGTAGGGTATAAAAATCAAAAAATTTCAAATTTCAAATTTATTATAGGACATACATATGTTCTGTAGAGAACGAAATAAGTTAGTAAGCTTTTTGACCATTCTGATCACTAAATATTTTCTCACTTTTACCAAAAGAAATATACTTCACCTCTGGAAACCCCATCTCCACCAAACATTTTCCGACGACCCAGTTAAAACTACGACATGTAACGTAATTACAAATTTTGGATGGTCAGACGGACGGGCAAACCCAAGACATGGATTTTGGAATATATAAGGCCTACAACTTTCATTTCGACGACTTACCAACTACTAATCCAAAACCCACATGTAATACTCTTCCCACACAGTGATGTAGGGTAATTTTTTTTTTTTTTGGATAGTTTGAAGTTTTTATCCTAAATGTACTCAGGACAGTTTGTCATGCGACCATGTGCTGTGTTGTTTATAGTGACATGAAAAAATCTTACTTACTTAGCTGGCCCATTACAGAACATTTGTCCATTATCCGAACTAAGAAAATATCTCCAATTCGATCTGTTTGTTGCTTTGCTTTTTGGAATACCGCGTCTTTCCATCTCTATTTCCACTTGTTCGCTCCGTCGAAGCCTTGGTCTCCCAGTTCTGTGTGTACCGCCATGTGACCCGTATTGAAACGCTTTTTAAGCGGGTTCATCGTCGCTCATTTTTATGAAATGGCCTAGCCAGCGCAATCGTTGCATCTCGATACGTTTATCTATACGACGTCGATATTCACCGTCAACGTAGATTGGCCCGTAGATCTTTCGAAGAATTTTTCTCTCAAACACACAAAGCACTGCCTTATAATCGACAAAAAGGAGGTAGGTGTCGATCTGCATCTCTTGGGTCTTCTCCAGGATTTGCAAATATCTGGTCAATGGTGCTCTATAGATAGAGCATACAGTCTTGTCTCCTTTCTTGTGGACGGGACACTGGATACTCAGGTTCCAATCGTCGGGTATGCGTTCTTCCTGCTAGATGGTGCTAACTAGCTAATGCGTACACCTTATCAGCGTATCGCCTCCGGTTCTGAACAGCTCGGCTGGTAAGCCATCGGCTCCCGCTGCCTTATTATTCTTTAGCCGGTTTATTGCTGACTTTACCTCATCTTGGCTGGGCGGTATACATTCAATACCATCATCTGGGATTGGATCTGTGGTACTTTTGTTGCCTTCGGTACTTTTGGACACAAAATGCTCTTTCCATATCCTGAGCACATTATCTGAATCAGTCACCAAATTACTTTGCTGGTCTCTAAAGGAGGATGTGCCTGTACCAAAGCCATCAGTTTGATGTGTTACTCTTTGGTAGAACTTTCGGACTTAATGGAATTCGATAATTTTTTACAATTTTCGAAGTGGATAATGGACAAACTGAATCTTTGTATGTCGATAAAGGGTGATCCTATAGCACTATGTCTATATTATTCGCCTTGAGATAGAGGCATCCTTTGACATTTCTTCCACCAACTACCATTTGATATTGAATGCACACATGGGCGCCAAAATGGATTTTTCTCGTTAGATCCAGCAAAATTGGACAAGCGCTCAAAAAGGCTCTTGTGGATTGATGCAAAGGAATTGTGAAAAAACGATCGCGGTGCTCCAAACGACGTTTTTAAGATCGCCACGGTCTTCGAAGGCGAGCCAAATTCAACAAAAGTTGTTCATATAAGAAGCACTTCGAAGCAAATGTTCGCCTGTTTCTTTGGCAAAACTGACCGTGTGGCAACTATACGGCTTGAAAAATGTAGGAGGTTAATTCTGATAGTCACACTACAATTTGTTTGCCAGAAGTCTCCTGAGAAATTCGAAAAACGAACAAGAGAAGACGAATCATTATGCGTCATGACAATGCGAGCTCTCACGTATCGATTCAAACCAGTGCCAGTTTGACCGGACAAAACGTGGAATTGATGGGTCATGCGTGGTCAACGATTTTCGTCGCCAGAAGGTGCTATAAAAGCGTTCAAAAAACATGTTTTGGAGGTGTCTCAATCGGAATGGAAAAAGTGCTTCAATAATTGGTTTGAGCGCATGAAAAAGTGTATAAATCATGCTGGAGACCACTTAAGAAAACAATACAACTATTTTTGACGGTAAATATTTCCGTTTTCATTGTTAGGCCAGATAGTTATCGTACAGCCCTCGTACTGTGTAAAATATAGGACCATTCATTATAAGTGGAATATGAATAAACTCGTCCATATATATTTTCGGAGTCGACTTCGAAGTCGGTGCCGAACCAAAAATTTGTTGTCTCCAATAATATGCAAAAACATTTCTAGATATATGACCAGCAATTTACTTTCTCTTTCTTCTTAGTCCTAAATCAAGCAATTGAATTTTCCATTTATTACCAAGAAAACAAATGTATAAAAGAACTTATTAACATTTGGCAGATTTTTCATTATTTTAATGAGTTCACCTGAATTTACTTCTCTTCTTTTTTGGTGTGCATAAAATTGTATTTCATTTAAATATTTCTTACATTAAATGTTGAGCTAAGCTTTCTTCTTTTCCATACTTTTCATTTTTTTGCTACATGCATTTTAATATCTTACATCTTGTGTTGTAGAAATTGAGAAGCAGAAGAACATTCTTAAGAAATGACACATGATTTTTGTTTTTCAGGAGAAATTCTCGGTTATTGGGTGAAAGAGTGGATATTTTGTCAGAAAGCAACTAAATGCATAAATTAAGAAGAACAAGATGTTATTAACATTTCATTACTTAATTTATGCTTGAACATATTTTCGTTTTTTTTTCTGTTGTGCGAATAACCCTTCTTGCAATTTTTGTAAGAAATAGAAGTTGGAATAATGGGTGGAAGAGAATTTTCAAATGAAAAAAATGCATAAATATCCAGATTGAAAATGAGAAGATCCAATCTCCTTTTACTTCCATCTCTATGTCTGTTCTAACATCTAATAAATGATAAGTTATTTTCTACATGTGACACCCTGTAATGCGGGGGCATTGCCACATTCACAACCCGTCTCATATGCAAGTAGTTGCTTTATAGGGGTACTAGCAAAATGCCCGCTACTTCGTAAGCGGAAAAGGAATAATATACAAATAAACTAATACCTATTTGAATTGATATTTAATTTCTTTCAAGTACTGCTCGTACACGTTTTGTTCGAATTTAAAAAAAAGAACTCTACACTTCAACAGCGGCCTACATTTTTAATTCCAGTCCATGTTTTATTAGAACGGTATGGGTATTTTGAAAATTTTATCCACATTTTCAACCGAATTTTGGAATTTGTGATATCAAAATGTAGAAAACCATTATTGAGAAGATGCTACCCTATATAACAGTTAATTTTTGAGACATTTTATTTTAGGCCTTTTTTCTCAGGATGTAAAAACCTTCCTGTAAAACATTAGCCGCATAGATATACCTTTTCAAATGAATTGACTATTCCGTTTAGAATAGACAACAGACATAACAACAATTTTGTTGAAAAAGGTACGTTTGACTTTTTAATTTCAGAACATTATTTAGAAACCGAATTCGTGTTAACGTAAAAACAATAGTACATTATTCAGTACAATTTTTAAAATCCAGGACCTTAGGTTACAGTTTAAGTACGAGCGGATATAATACCAAATATCGCAATTCCGCCTCTATTCATAATACCATTAATACTTTTCGTATGAAAATACGAATTTCAATAACTATCTCCAACAGTAATTGCGAATTTCAGGATTCCACCTCTATCCGTCCGCACAAATCGAAATTGTACCAAATTTAGTACCATTTATTACTTTTCGTACCCATAAGTACGAATTTTCAAAACTTCCTCAATCCCACACTCCAACAGTAACCTTAACTCGAAATTTCAGGATTCCAGCTCTATTCGTTCAACCAAATATAAATTGTACCAAATTTGGTACCATTTAGTACTTTCCGTACCCATAAGTACGAATTTCCAAAACTACCTCAATTATACACTCCATAAGTAATCTTAATTATAAATTTCAGAATTCCAGCTCTATCTGTTCACCCAAATCCAAAATGTACCAAACTTAGTATCATTTAGTACTTTCCGTACCCATAAGTACGAATTTCCGAAACTACCTCAATCCTACACTCCATAAGTAATCTTAATTCCAAATGTCTGGATTACAGCTCTCTCCGTCCACCTAAATTTAAATTGTACCAAATTTAGTACCATTTAGTACTTTCCGTACCCAGTACGAATTTTCAAGACTATGTCAATCCTACAGTCCAACAGTAATCTTAATTCCAAATTTCAGGATCCCAGTTCTATTCGCTCCCCAAAATCCAAATTGTACCAAATTTAGTACTTTCCGTACCCATAAGTATGAATTTCCAAAACTACCTCAATCCTACACTCCATCAGTAACCTTAATTCGAAATTTCACGATTCCAACTCTATCCGTTCACCCAAATATAAATTGTACCAAATTTAGTACCATTTAGTACTTTCGTACCCATAAGTACGAATTTACAAAACTATCTCAATCCTACACTCCATAAGTAATCTTAATTATAAATTTCAGGATTCCAGCTCTATCTGTTCACCCAAATCCAAAATGTACCAAACTTAGTATCATTTAGTACTTTCCATACCCATAAGTACGAATTTCCGAAACTAACTCAATCCTACACTCCATAAGTAATCTTAATTCCAAATGTCTAGATTACAGCTCTCTCCGTCCACCTAAATTTAAATTGTACCAAATTTAGTACCATTTAGTACTTTCCGTACCCAGTACGAATTTTCAAGACTATGTCAATCCTACAGTCCAACAGTAATCTTAATTCCAAATTTCAGGATCCCAGTTCTATTCGCTCCCCAAAATCCAAATTGTACCAAATTTAGTACTTTCCGTACCCATAAGTATGAATTTCCAAAACTACCTCAATCCTACACTCCATCAGTAACCTTAATTCGAAATTTCAGGATTCCAACTCTATCCGTTCACCCAAATATAAATTGTACCAAATTTAGTAACATTTAGTACTTTCGTACCCATAAGTACGAATTTACAAAACTATCTCAATCCTACACTCCATAAGTAATCTTAATTATAAATTTCAGGATTCCAGCTCTATCTGTTCACCCAAATCCAAAATGTACCAAACTTAGTATCATTTAGTACTTTCCGTACCCATAAGTACGAATTTCCGAAACTAACTCAATCCTACACTCCATAAGTAATCTTAATTCCAAATGTCTAGATTACAGCTCTCTCCGTCCACCTAAATTTAAATTGTACCAAATTTAGTACCATTTAGTACTTTCCGTACCCAGTACGAATTTTCAAGACTATGTCAATCCTACAGTCCAACAGTAATCTTAATTCCAAATTTCAGGATCCCAGTTCTATTCGCTCCACAAAATCCAAATTGTACCAAATTTAGTACTTTCCGTACCCATAAGTATGAATTTCCAAAACTACCTCAATCCTACACTCCATCAGTAACCTTAATTCGAAATTTCAGGATTCCAACTCTATCCGTTCACCCAAATATAAATTGTACCAAATTTAGTACCATTTAGTACTTTCCGTACCCATAAGTATGAATTTCCAAGACTAACTCAATCCTACACTCCAAATTTAATTAAGTTCCAAATTTCAGGATTCCAGCTCTATCCGTTCACCCAAATCCAATTTATACCAAATTTAGTACCGTTTACTACTTTTCGTACCCATAAGTAAGAATTTCCAAAACTATCTCAATCCTTTACTCCATCAGTAATCTTAATTCCAAACTTCAGGTTTCCATGTCTATCTAAATCCAAATTGTACCAAATTTGGTACCATTTAGTACTTTTCGTACACATAAGTATGAATTTCCAAAAGTACACCCATATCTCAATCGTACGCTTCAACGGTAATCTAAATTCCAAGTTTCAGCTCTATCCGTTCACCCATATCCAAATTTACCAAAATTAGTACCATTTAGTACTATTCGTACACATTAGTACGAACTTCCAAAATCATTTCCTTATATCAACACCACTTCCCAACCTTGATTCCCATACTAAATATGAAGATTGTAGCTATATCCGCTCAAAATATACAATTGGTACTAAATTTAGTAACTTTTCGTAAACTTATAGATCGAATTTTCAAAAGCCCTTTGGTACATCTTTCTAACTCTCCATCAGTTACCCTCATTCCAAATTTCAGAATTCTAGCTCTTCCCGTTTGTCTAATACAAAGGGTACCATGTTTAGTACCTTTTAGTACTTTTCGTACCCTTCTAGGTCGAATTTCCAAAAACCCAGCCTTATCTCACCCCTACACAGCGACAGCAATCCACAGTCAAAATTTCAGCTTTCTAGCTTCAGCGGTTTCGTCTGGGCGATGATATGTCAGTCACTCACTCAGTCACTCACTCACTAAGCTCTTTTATATATATAGATCAGTGGGAAGACAGCATGTCTGTAAGTACATGCATAATGTTACCCATATAATACATCCATACAGAATTTTTTGCGCCTTCTTACATTTATAACCAGTGCTCATGAATATTCTAAAACATTGTTGAAAGAATTTAATTTAATTTTTTTTGTGTTGGGTGTTGTTGCTGTCGTTTACGTTTTTCATGTTGTTGTTGTTGGTGTTCATATGCTTTCGTTAGTTAATTACATGCACTTTACTCTAGAGGAAGGTAAATTATAACTTGAACAAAATCTCGCCATGTTTTTTTACTTAATTTCTATTTTTTTATACCCTCCACCATAGTATGGAGGGTATATTAAGTTTGTCATTCTGTTTGTAACACATCGAACTAATCATTTGCGACCCTATAAAGTATATATATTCTTGATCAGGATAAAATTCTAAGACGATCTAGCCATGTCCGTCTGTCCGTCTGTCTGTCCGTCTGTCCGTCTGTTGTAATCACTCTAGCGTCCGCAATAATTGAGATAGAGTGATGAAATTTTTCACCCGAGGGTCTTTTTTCCATAGGCAAGGACAGATCCGCCGTGAGTCGAACTTCCGCGTTATGGCGTGATGAAATTTTTGTTAGAGACCCTGTGGGCCATCAGGAATTAGCGTTATATCTTTGTTCACTGTTGCTTAAGTGCTCTGCAAAAACAACTAAAAAAGATATAATGCTAATTCATGATGGCTTACAGGGGCTCTTGCAAAAACGTCATCACACCATATCGCTGAAGTTCGACTCACGGCGCATCTGTTCTTCGGGGTTTTTAATATACACACCAAGGGTTTTCATCTCCAAAAGGAATTATCTCTGCCCCAACATTTGTGTTCACAGTGTAATTTAAGCAATAGTGGGAGGCAGTAGGAGTCTATCCATTGTCAAAAAGTTGTTCCACCTAAAATTGTGAAAGGACCCTAATTATTCCATTTTAATTAAGACTATTTTATGGTGGAGGGTATAAAAAGTTCGGCCCGGCCGAACTTAATGACTTTTTACTTGTTAATTATACTTCTCTCCACCCTTACGCTCATCAGGAGCTACTTTTGGTGTCAACGCCAACCAATTTAGAACCCATCATCATCTTTATACTTTGAACAGACATTTAGATGTGTGTTATGAAGCACTTACCTATATACCAACTTAATAAAGTGCTGTTTTTGTTAATATGTTAACGGGGGTTGGCATACAATGATACGTACTAGTAACATCCCTGTAGGAAGTGTGGGGTCATGTGTTGACATGTCGCCACTTTGTCTACTAATATGGTGACAAAGTCAACACTTTGTCACCAGGTTGTCAACTATTGCTACCTTTACCTTAATAAGAAGAAGCATTGTGTATATTGACAGATGATAGCCCAACGAAGCATCTTTTGTTAATTTTCTTAATTGTTTGGCGTAAAATAATTTTTGAAAAAAGTGTTTTTGTAAAAATCAATAAAATATCGTGAAAACTTAAAGCATATAATTTCAATAACAAGTATGAGCAAAAGAAAATATAAAAGACATGTGAAAAACCAGTAAGGAAAGGATCAAAGTCGGGCGGGGCCGACTATATGATACCCTACACCACTGTGAATATGTAAAATATAAATCGGAGCTATATCCAGATCTAAACCGATTTTGATATAATTTGGCACATTTATTTCCAGACCGAATTCAGTCACACATTCCAAATATCATTGAAATCCGACCTATATAGCGTGTTTGGAGCAGCAAATACGCGAAATCGGCCGAAAATATATATGGGTGCTATATCCAAATCTGAACCGATTTCGATATAATTTGGCACATTTATTTCTAGACTGAATTCAGTCACACATTCCAAATTTCATCGAAATCGGAAATATATAGCGTGTTTGGTACAGAAAATACGTGAAATCGGCCGAAAATATATATGGGAGCTATATCCAAATCTGAACCGATTTCTATATAATTTGGCACACCTATTTCTATACCAAATTCAGTCAAACATTCCAAATTTCATTAAAATCGGACGTATATAGCGTGATTGGTACATCGCATACGTGAAATCGGGCGAACATATATATGGTAGCTATATCCAAATCTGAACCGATTTCGATATAATTTGGCACATTTATTTTTAGACCAAATTCAGTCACACATTCCAAATTTCATCGGAAATCGGACATATATAGCGTGTGTGTTACAGAAAATACGTGAAATCGGCCGAAAATATATATGGGAGCTATACCAAAACTTGGACCGATATAGCCCATCTTCGAACTTGATCTTCCGACGGCTAAAAAAATGGTATTCCCCAATTTTCAGCGAAATCGGTCAACAAATGCGACCTGTATGTTGCGAACGGACGGACGGACGGACGGACGGACGGACGGACGGACGGACGGACATGCATAAATCGACTCAGAAAGTGATTCTATGTATATCCCTAGAAGGAACTATGGGTCTATCTCGCTTCCTTTTGTATGTTACATACAAATGCACTAACACATAATACCCCTTACCACATAGTGGTGTAGGGTATAATAAACAATTCTATAGCAAAGTACGAATTCTGAGGCGACTAACAACATTTGTGGTGAAATTTCGACAATTAGACATTATGTGGAACCTTTAGAGAAGATTGTGGAGCCTGATGTATATGTATATTGTCCCGTCTCGCTGGAAATGCTGAATGCAACTAAACATAATAATGAATTACAATGTTGAAGAATTATTTGGCAAAACTCGATTGTGAGATTTTTCCAATGTTATACAGCTGTAATAGGCAAGGAAAAATTTAAGGACATATTTATACCCTACACCACTATGTGGTAAGGGGTATTATGTGTTAGTGCATTTGTATGTAACATACAAAAGGAAGCGAGATAGACCCATAGTTCCTTCTAGGGATATACATAGAATCACTTTCTGAGTCGATTTATGCATGTCCGTCCGTCCGTCCGTCCGTCCGTCCGTCCGTCCGTTCGCAACATACAGGTCGCATTTGTTGACCGATTTCGCTGAAAATTGGGGAATACCATTTTTTTAGCCGTCGGAAGATTAAGTTCGAAGATGGGATATATCGGTCCACGTTTTGGTATAGCCCCCATATAACGGTACCCCCCGATTTACGGTATTTTGACGTTTTCAGCTACATTTTCAGACCGATTTGGCTATAATTTGACATTTAGGGTTCTTAAGTGTCAATAAACATATATAACAAAACTTGTGGACATAGGTCCACGTTTTGGTATAGCCCCCATATAACGGTACCCACCGATTTACGGTATTTTGACGTTTTTAGCTACATTTTCAGACCGATTTGGCTATAATTTGACATTTAGGGTTCTTAAGTGTCAACAAACATATATAACAAAACTTGTGGACATAGGTCCACGTTTTGGTATATCCCCCATATAACGGTACCCCCCGATTTACGGTATTTTGACGTTTTTAGCTACATTTTTAGACCGATTTAGCTATAATTTGAAATTTAGGGTTCTTAAGTATCAATAAACTTATATAACAAAAGTTGTGGACATAGGTCCACGTTTTGGTATAGCCCCCATATAACGGTCCCCCCCGATATACTGTATTTTGACGTTTTTAGCTACATTATCAGACCGATGTAGCTATAATTTGACATTTAGGGTTCTTAAGTGTTATTAAACTTATAAATTAGAAGTTGTGGACATAGGTCCACGTTTTGGTATAGCCCCCATATAACGGTACCCCCCGATTTGCGGAATTTTGACGATTTTAGCTACATTTTCAGACCGATTTAGCTATAATTTGACATTTGGGGTTCTTAAAAGTCAATAAACTTATATAACAAAAATTGTGGACATAGGTCCACGTATTGGTATAGCCCCCATATAACGGTACCCCCCGATTTACGGTATTTTGAAGGGTTTAGCTACATTTTCAGAACGATTTAGCTATAATTTGACATTTAGGGTTCTTAAAAGTCAATGAACTTATATAACAAAAGTTGTGGACATAGGTCCACGTATTAGTATAGCCCCCATATAACGGTACCCCCCGATTTACGGTATTTTGACGGGTTTAGCTACATTTTCAGACCGATTTAGCTATAATTTGACATTTGAAGTTCTTAAATGGCAATAAACTTATGTGACAAAACTTGTGGACATAGGTCCACGTTTTGGTATAGCCCCCATATAAGGGTACCCCCCGATTTACGGTATTTTGACGTTTTTAGCTACATTTTCAGACCGATATAGCTATAATTTGACATTTAGGGTTCTTAAGTGTAACTAAACTTATATAACAAAAGTTGTGGACCTAGGTCTAAGTTTTGGTATAGCCCCCATATAACGGCACCCCCGATTTACGGCATGTTGACGTTTTTATCTACATTTTCAGACCGATTTAGCTATCAATTGACATTTAGGGTTCTTAAATGTCAATAAACTTATATAACTAGTGGACATAGGTCCATGTTTTGGAATAGCCCCCATATAACGTTACCGCCCGATTTCAGGTATTTTGAGAATTATCTGTAATTTGAACATTTGACATTTGAAATCGTTAGTGGTCACCACACCTCTCCACCAAAAATTGTCAAGAAAGCCCCCATATAACGGTACCTCCCGATTTTCAGTAATTTGATGATTTTAGCTACAATATTAAACCGAACAAGCAGTAATTTGACATTTGAAGTTCTTAGTGGTCACAACACCTCTCCATAAAAAATTGTCAACATAGGTCCATGTTCGGATATAGCTCCCATGTAACGGTACCTCCCGATTTTCAGTAATTTGGCAATTTTAGCTTCAATTTTTAACAGAACTAACTGTAATTTGACATTTGAAGGTTGTAGTGGTCACCACACATCTGCATCAACAATTTTCAACATAGCCCCAATATAACGATACTTCCCTATTTTCGGTACTTTGAGGATTTTACTTAAAATGTTTAACCGAACGTAGGTCCATGTTTTTGTATAGCCCCAAAACAAACCTCCCGATTTTTCGTACCTTAGCTTTATTTTTTGGACGAACTTTCTGTAATTTGAAATTTAAAAGTCAACAAAAATTCTGCAACAAAAATTGTTCATTTAAGTTCATATTTTCGTATAGCCCAGATACCTCCGAACTAGCTGTTAATGACATTTGAAGTTCCCACGTTATGTACCGGTTTTCGATATTTTGAGGATTCTAGCTAAATTTTTTAACCGAATTAGGAGTTATTTGACATTAAAGGCTCCCATCAAAAACTGTCAACATAGGCCCAAGTTTTATTATAACCCCTATATAACAGTACCTCCCAATTTCTAGCCCACCAAAAATTGTCAACATACATAGTTAGATATAGGCACCATAAAAAAGGGCCTCCCGAATGAAGCATTTTATGTACACTATCTGACATTTTAACGTACTCACTTAAAGTTGGGGACAGGAATGAATATTTTATGGTGGAGGGTATGAAAAGTTCGGCCCGGCCGAACTTAATGCTTTTTTACTTGTTTTTATTTATGTTTATTTATACATGTTTATTCTTTTCAATTCCTAGATGTTATATCAACATTCAGCGAATCGCCTGATAAAACGTTAAGTGCAACAGAAGAAGAACTATTTTAAGCAGACAAGTCATTGGTGCGACTTGGCCAAGAAAATAAAACGAAAACGTTTTTTATTATTTATATGATAAAATGTTTAAGCAGCCTTGAAATCATTGTCTTTATTTACTAATTTTTACTTATGTGGAATCTTTGGCTTAGCCATTTAAAAAGATAAAAATACTGTAATACGCAATTTGTAAATTTTTAGCATTTTCAATATTATTTGTTTTATTCTTTAATGAAATATAGTATTTAAACAAATGTGTAGCTTCATCTCCTTATTAAACGTACTATATAGCTGTTTTATCTATGAAAAGTTCCAAATAAGCTAAAAAATTTAGTATTGAAAATCTGGTACTATTGACTCACTACCTCCATTGTCTATACTGACTCACTACCTCCAATGTCTATACTGACTTACTACCTCCAATGTCTATACTGACTTACTACCTCCAATGTCTATACTGACTCACTACCTCCAATGTCAACACATGGTTCCTCAGGAACTACTGACTTACTATTGACATACTAGTTCCATTGTCAGTACTGACTTTCGAATGACACGTTCATACAAAATGTCTATAGGAAATTACATTAGTTGTCTACAGTTTGTCAGTAGTACTGTTGACAATGTCAGTAGTAAGTCAGTATAGATTCACTATTGACATTTCCTACAGGGATCATTCGTTGAGGTGATATTTCTAATACGCCACACAGTCCTACTTAAATATAAAACAGGGGTGCTCAGAATAGTTAGTGTATTAGTAGTGGTAAGACACTCTCCCACTTGCAAAGTAATGGCAAATCAGAAATAAAGAGAGAATACGTGTGGTTTGTTTTTCCGCTACCGTAAGGAAGCGATCACCAATGTTTTACGCTACCGTAAGGAAGCGAGCACCAATGATCTAAAGAATAGATCAACAAGATAAGCACTCGCCTTTACATTTTCGTATGATTCACCATACAAATTCTCTCTTCGTGTTCAGCATTGATCTAGAGCGTTGGTGCTCAAAATATTTTGTGCACTAGTCTCTCTGAGAACGTTTTTCCGTTGCTAATCCACGACAGAAGAGAATAAAGAGTACGAAAGTTGTCGTTGTAGTCACGTTATCGTATATGGGTGATCTTACTTACTTACTTACTTAGTTGGCCCATTACAGAACATTTGTTCCATAGACCGAACTAAGAAAAGATCTCCACTCCTCTCTGTTTTTCGCTTGACTTTTTGGAATACCGCGCCTTTCCATTTCTTCATCCACTTGTTTGCTCCATCGAAGCTTAGGCCTGCCGATTCTGCGTGCACCGCCATGTGGCATGTATTCATACGCCTTTTTAGCGGGTTCATCATCGCTCATTCTTATGATATGGCCTAGCCAACGCAATCGTTGCATCTCGATACGTTTAACTATATTCATGTCTTTGTATAGCTGATAGAGCTCGTGGTTCATACGACGTCGATATTCACCGTCAACGCAAATCGGCCCGTAGATCTTTCGAAGAATTTTCCTCTCAAACACACCAAGCACTGCCTTATCTGCTTGCGCAAGTACCCATGCTTCGGAGCCACACATTAGCACGGGTAGTATCAGCGTTTTGTATAGTGTTATTTTTGTTTGACGAGATGTGGCTTTGTTTTTAAATTGCTTACTTAGACCATAGTAGCATCTGTTGGCCAATACAATTCTTCTTATTTCACAACTCATGTTGTTTGTTGTGTTTATGGCAGTGCCGAGGTAGACGAAGTCTTTAACTACCTCAAAATTGTAGGTACCAACTTCCACAGTTGGTCCGAGCTCTATGGACGCTTTTCGCGTCGACACCATCAATTTGGTCTTTTCGCCGTTTACCGCCAGACCCACTTTCGCAGATTCTGCTTCGACCTTCCTAAAGGTATCAGTTACTTCCTTTACTGATCGTCCCATGATGTCTATGTCATCAGCATAGGCAAGTAACATGTGGCTATTGGTGTAAATTGTGCCATTTCTTTTGACATTTGCATCTCGTATTACCTTTTCCAGCAAAATGTTGAATAGGTCACACGAAAGGCTGTCTCCTTGTCTGAAACCTCTTTTGTTTCAAAATTCTTCGGAGAGGTTCTTTCCAATTTTAACTGAGGACCTAGTATCAGTTAAAGTCATCTTACAAAGCCGGATGAGCTTTGCGGGGATACCAAATTCAGACATTGCGTGGAATACCTTTGATCGGAGGGGACTGTCGAATGCTGCTTTATAATCGACAAAAAGGTGAAATATGTCGATCTGCATCTCTTGGGTCTTCTCTAGGATTTGCCGCAGGGTAAATATCTGGTCAATGGTGGACTTGCCAGGTCTAAAGCCACATTGGTATGGTCCAATTATTTCGTTGACCATTGGCTTTAGTCGTTCGCACAATATCCCTGACACTATCTTATAGGCAATAGGGAGAAGACTTATGCCCCTATAGTTTGAGCATACAGTCTTATCTCCTTTCTTGTGGCGCGTCGCCTCCGGTTTTAAACAGCTCGGCTGGTAAGCCATCGGCTCCTGCTGCTTTATTATTCTTCAGCCGGTTGATTGCTGTTTTTACCTCATCTTGGCCGGGCGGTATACATTCTATACCATCTTCTGGGATTGGATCTGTGGTATCATCGTCTTCGCTACTATTGGATACCAGCAGATTGGAGAAATGTTCCTTCCATATCCTGAGCACGCTATCTGTATCTGTTACCAGATTACCTTGCTGGTCTCTACAGGAGGATGTGCCTGTACCAAAGCCATCTGTTTGATGTTTCACTCTTTGGTAGAATTTTCGGACTTCATTCTGGCTCCTGTACATCTCGATTTTTTCACACTCCCGCTTTTCCATTTCTCTCTTTTTCTTGCGGAAAAGACGTTTCTCTTCTCTCCTTTTCTCCCGATATCTCTCTCGCGCGCTACGCGTTGCTACTGATTGCAAAGTAGCTCTATATGCCGCATTTTTCTCTTCGGTAGCAGCACGACACTCCTGGTCATACCATGAATTCCTTTGTGGAGGTCTCTGGAATTCAAGTATGGATTTTGCGGCTGTTTGCATGGAGTGGGCAATATGCTGCCATTGTGTTGTTATGTTATCGGGACAAGGAGTGCTCGCGTTAAGCAATAGGGCTAGTTGAGTGGAATATGCTGTGGCTATCTGTTGTGTATGCAGCCTATCGATGTCCAACTTCCGCGTTGAGTCTGTTCGTGCTTTATTTGCAACGTTTAGACGGGTACGTACCTTTGCTGCAACAAGGTAGTGGTCCGAATCAATGTTTGCGCCTCGGAACGATCGTACATCCACCACGCTCGATGAATGTCTTCCATCTATCACAACATGATCAATTTGGTTTCTTGTTTTCTGATCTGGAGACAGCCAGGTGCCCTTATGAATATCGAGATGATTAAATCTGGTACTGCTAACTACCATGTTTTTTGCGGCTGCAAAGTCTATCAGCCTCATACCATTGTCAGATGTTTCACTGTGGAGGCTGAATTTCCCGACTGTTGGGCCAAAGATATTCTCCTTTCCAATTTTGGCATTAAAATCGCCTAGAATGATTTTAATGTCATGGGCAGGGCAACGGTCATATGTTTCTTCTAAGCGCTCGTAAAATATATCTTTGGTCTGTTCGTCCTTTTCTTCAGTGGGAGCATGAGCGCAAATAAAGCTGATGTTGAAGAATTTAGCTTTTATTCGAATTGCAGCAAGTCTTTCATTCGCTGGGGTGAAGCTGGATACCAGATGTTTTAGTCTCCGACTAACTACGAATCCGCAGCCAAACTCATGCTTTACGTCATGGCAGCTATAATACAGTGCGTCACCTTTAGGTGTTGTTGTGATGCCTTTCCCAGTCCATCGTATTTCCTGTATGGCAGTAATATCGGCCTTGTACTTTTCAAGTACGTCTGCCAATGCGAAGACTGCACCTTCTCTATAAAGAGTGCGAACATTCCAGGTGCAGATTCGCAGACCATGGTCCTTAAAACGTTTGCGGGGTTCGCCAACTTTAGAGTGGTTTGTTTTTCTTTTCTTTCGTTTTTTCATAGTAGGATGTTTTTTCTAGGGGAGGGTTACTAACCCGACGCCCAAACCCAAGTTTTTAATGTTCTTATGGTTGAACGCGCGGCACAGTTTAGCTCACTACCTTTAACGGGTGTTAAAGGCAGTTCCCCAGGTGACACCACGGGGAGGTCAGTGTCCACTTGAGATGAAAGAGGGACCAAGATAAATCCTGGGCTTTGCCACGTTAAAGCCGGTCAAGACCGTTGCTTGGTATCATTCATCCCCTGATCTTGGCTGAGATAAAAACACAAACGACAGTAATTGATGGATATTTTCTTTACAATAACTTGGATTTTTTAAAGAATATTTTTTAAATATAAATTTTTTCCCCAAAAGATGTATGTTTAGAATATTTTTCCAAAAACGTGGATTTTTTTAAAGAATATTTTTCCCAAAACTTGGATTATTTAAAAACAAAACGTGGATGGTTTAAAGAATAGTATTCCCAAAACGTATATTTATTAAAGAATATTTTTCCAAAAATGGGGCTTTTTTAAGAATATTTTTCCCAAAACCTGGATTTTGTAAGGAATATTTTTTTCCATAAAGTGTATTCTTAAAGAATA
Source organism: Musca autumnalis (assembly GCF_047663935.1). NCBI lineage: Eukaryota > Metazoa > Arthropoda > Insecta > Diptera > Muscidae > Musca > Musca autumnalis. The sequence goes on along the minus strand of NW_027411644.1, from coordinate 26,547,811 downwards.
TTTTTCTTTAAAAGGCGAATTTTTAAAGAATAATAAACAATAATTTGAAAAAAAATATTTTTTGCCCAAAAACCACGATTTTTTAAAAAATATTTTTTTCAAAAACGAAGATTTTTTTTAAAAAATATTTTTTTAAACCAAGATTTTTTAAAAAAAATATATCCTTTGATATTTTTCCGGGAAACGTGGAATTTTAAAAAATAATTTTCCAAAAAATTGGATTTTTTTAAGAATATTTTTTCCAAAACCTGGATTTTTAAAGAATATTTTTCTCAAAACGTGGATTTTTTAAAGAATATTTTTCCCAAAACGTGGATTTTTTAAAGAATATTTTTCCCAACAACGCGGAATTTAAGTCTCACTCTCTGTAGTAGTGAGTAATGATGAAGTTAAGCCAATAGGGGGGATAATCCAGACTTAAGCAATCAGAACATTTTTACCAAAAGAATATATTTTTTAAAGAATAAATTTTTTAAAATTGGATTTTTAAAGGATATTTTTTCCCAAAAACGAGTTTAAAAAAAAATCACAAATACGTAGTTTTTAAAAAAATATTTTTCTTTAAAATTGGATTATTTATGAACTTTATCCCCAAAAACGTGGATTTTTAGTGAATATTTTTCTTTAAAAAGTGAATTTTTCAAGAATAATAGAGAATAATTTTAAAATTTTTTTTTTCCCAAAAACGAAGATTTTTTAAAAAAATATTTTTTTCCAAAAACGAAGATTATATAAAAAAAATTATTCTTTAATATTGAATTTTTAATCGAGCTAACATACCTAAGGAATTTTTGTATTGAACAAGTGAAAGTGCCTGATGAGCTGAATTAAACCACCAGCGAAACGATCGTATCATACTGGTTGAGTGTGTGGTGACTTCGCTAGAATTCACTTTTTCAATACAAAAACTCCTTAGGTCATGTTAGCTCGATTAAAAATTCAATTAATTAAAAACGTTTATAAATAATGGCCTTCGTCCTAATAAGACAACAATAAATATATTTTTTAATATTTTTTCCCAAAAACGTGGAATTTTGCAAAATAATTTTCCCAAATACTTGGATTTTTTACGATTATTTTTTCCAAAATGGATTTTTTAAAGAATATTTTCCCAAAAACTTGGAATTTTAAAAAATATTTTTCCCAAAAACGTGGATTTTTTAAGAATATTTTCCCCAAAAACGTGGATTTTTTTAGGGAATATTTTTCCCAAAACTTTGATTTTTTTAAGAAAAATTTTCCCGAAACCTGGATTTTTAAAGAATAGATTTTTTAAAGAATATTTTTCCATAAACTTGAATTTTTATACCCTATACCACAATGTGGAAAAGGGTATTATAAGTTTGTTTTGGTAAAAATTCATGTAACACCGCGAAATATTCGTCGGAGACCCCCAATGTGGTGTACCATTCTTCATATCTCGACGAGATAAAGCGATTTTGAGATGTGTGTCCGTCCGTCCGTCCGTCCGTCCGTCTGTCCATTATAAATTGTAAACACGCTCCAGGTCGCAATTATGGACGATCGTCACGAAATTTTGTATGGAGGTCGGGTTCAGATCAGAATAGATCCCTATTCTTATTGGTGATGATCGTGAAACATTTAGCGGGTGAAATGGACCAAAAACATAATATTTATCTAATTTTGTAGCGGCTCTGTAGGTCTCAATAATAGTCCGATCAACGCGTAATTTTAAATAAGGTAAGAGTATATCACAAAGGAGAAGCTTACAATTTGAGATGGCGATCGGATAATATTTAGAGGGTTAAATGGACCAAAACTTTTGTGTGAAAATTGTGAAAATTTTTAATATACAGCTTATATCTTAATTCCTGGAAGTGACATTCCGAACAAGTGAGATATACTTGAAAGTGGAACGCTCGACCTTTCAATTGATGCCAATTATGTTGGTGTGCATGATTAGATAACAGAGTTACAGCCTAATATATCCCGTTATTTGTTTGTAGTGTAATAATAAACTCGCTAAAAGTCGCAATTATACATCAATAGTCACGAAATTTTGCACCGGGTAAGAGTATAGGTCGAAAAAGATGCCCACAATTTTGAATGATGATCTGATATTCTTTAGCGGGTGAAATGGACCATTACTTTTGTATGAAAAATATAAAAATTTTAGTCTTGGTCGATATTTGAATTCCTTGTAGACATATATATTTCGCAAAGTAGCCTACATATGGAAAAAAACTACTGACCGTTCCTCTGATGTAAATTGCAATAAAGTGTTTGCTAGATAACGGGCCTACTGCCTAATATATAATGGGTTCTGTGTAGAGAACCACATTTTTATACCATGCTACATATTGTCACTCCAAAAGTTTATGTAACACCACGAAATATTCGTCCTAGACCCCTTATTTGGTATGCCAAAATTCATATCTCGACGAGATAAAGCGATTTAGTGATGTGTGTCCGTCCATTAAAAATTGTAAACAAGCTTTTAAGGCCTCAATTATGGACCGATTGTAACAAATTTTTTAAGGAGATTGGGTTCGGGCCAGAATAGAAATGATTAGTTTTTGGTGATGATTTTGAAATGTTCACGGGATGAAATGGACCAAAAACAAAATTTTAACCAATTTTGTAGCGGCTCTGTAGGTCAAAAGAATAACCCGCAAAATTTTAAACAAAGTTTGAGTGTATGATGAAGAAGAAGCGTACAAGCCAACGTGAAGATCAGATAATGCTTAGCGGGTTAAATGGACTGAAACTTTTGTGTGAAATTGGTAAAAATTTCAATAACGTAGCGGTTAAACAACGGAAGTAGTAGTACTACATAAGTGGTTTTCATTACATTTTAGTTTGTGTGAACAAAATTTTCGTTTCCTGCTACAAAAATGTCTTTGTCATGCTAGATAACTTTTTGGTTTTGGTCATAAGTATTATACATTACATCTCCGATATTTGATAATTAAATTTTCACAGTCATTGAAAAGAAGTTCCGTGGAGAAGATTGTCCGGGGATAGTGGTATAGGGTATCCCATGGTCGGCTCCGTCCGACTATAGACTTTTCTTACTTGTTTAAAAATATATTTTTCCCAAAAACGAAAATTTAAAAAACAAGTAAAAAGTCGGGTTTGCCGACAGAGCAATACCCTCAGCCTGTGTGAATTGAAACACTTTTTTCCCAAAAAATTATATATTTAAGGGGTTTTGAAAATTTTGGGCGTATGAACCGACAAAAATGTGGTTTTGGATAGAAGCTCAAAAAGTTTTGCGGGAAATGTATCTAAAGGAATGGACCGACATATTCCATTTTGAAAGTGGGTCTTATTTTTGTTGTCATTCCCCTCGATAGATATCGCGACCACCTGTCGTCAGTTGGTCACCATATAATTTAGAGGTTTTAGACCATTATATCAGGTAGCATGTACTTGCCTACGAAAAACGTGATATTTGCAAACAACTATCAGCACGTATCAACTAAGAACTCACCGAGTTCTGTAAGTTGAAAAGACATCACCACAGTTGCCAGTGGATGAGTGTTGTTTGTCATTGTGTCATTGATTGTTTTTAATATTTTTGCCAAAAATTGATTGTTTAACGAACATTTCTCTCAAAAACAAGGATTTTTAAAGAGTAGTTTTTCTCAAAAACCCGCATTTTTTAAGTATACATTTTCCCAAGACGTGGATTTTTTAAAGAATATTTTTTCCCAAAAATTTTGGAAAGTTTTTTTTTTTAAAAATGAGATTTTTTCATTCCAATATCTATTGCATAACCATTTTTTTCATCCTTTATGAACTTAATCTGCAATAATATTTTTACCACAATATTATTTCTAATCAAATGAAAGTATTTCCAAAATCATTCACATTTGTCATGCTATACAATGATTTATTATTAGTGATTTTTGTCGCACAGCATTCAATTCATTCGCCGATAATCCTTATCTTTTCCATGTTTCCAACTCACTCAGTACTTAGCGCATTTGGAGGGCATATTAAAAATATGCAAATGCTTTAAAGAATAAAATATCCAATCAATTTGTGGCAAATGAAAACAAAATTTTGTTCAATAAATGCAAATATGCCGAAAGACATACCACCTACGTATGTACACACATACGTACATATGTATCGGAATACAAAATTAAGTATGATGTGCGACTGACATATTTTGTTTTCAATAAAAAAAATATTTATTAACAAAAGGATTTAGTATTTCTGTGTATTTTGAAAATAATGTCTAACCCAGAGAATAATAGATAGAGGATCAACAAACAGGGAAATTTTAAGCTATGGTGGGAAAATTTGATTATAGTGAACAACTTTTAGAATTAAATGGAAGTTTTAGGGTGGAATATAAATCTTTTTATGTTATTTAAAAAATTATTTTTTTTATTTATATAAGAACAATTGTATTTTTAATAAGAAAAATCGTTTTTTTACATTTTGTTTTATAAAATTTTTGCTTTTACTGGAAGACAACAAAATTAAATTAAAAGATCAAGGTTGAGAAAAATTTAAAAATATATATATTAATGATTAGGTATGGCTGTAATATTCCAAACTTTCACAAGAACACCTCGTAACAGTTATTGAAGTTACATCACGAAGCGAACACCAAGCATACATGCTTGGGAATATAAATATGTTTTAATTAAACGGCAGTTATTTCGCCCATATGTGAAAATTAAGAACAGAGGGAATCCATCAAATCAAATGCCGCAAATGCTGGTAAAGAATGTTGTTGTAGCTGTTATTTTACAACAACAACAATTATACTGCATACTATATACAACATGACTATTTTAATATTACCACACTCACATCGAATAAGACCCACACAAAACCATAAATATGAGATCACTCACACACATACATTCGTACATATAAAATATGCTCACAAAGAATATTTCGTAAACTCCCACGCTGATATTGTATTGATATTTAATATCGTCGAAATACCAAAGTTATGTGCATGTAACAAACCTGGTTCTTAGTATTGTTGTTGCGTGTTTATTGTAACCATGTATGATGCAGCTTTATAATTTATTTCACTCACATCACAAAACGTGTGACATGTCCACTCCACGCTTGTATCTAGGCATTTGTAATTGTCATTTATTGTTGCGGCATCCTACGACGACTACTCTTTATGATTGCAACAACATTGTTCATCGTCACAGCTGGTGTTGCTGGTGTTGATGATATTGCTATGGCCGACTCTATTTTCATTTTGTGCAGAACAGTGGACTAGGAGTCACACAAGGACAGTGCATATTAGTCCCATAAAATACACTTTAAACACTCTTAAAAACTTTCTTAAAAAATCAATCTATCCTTGTAAATTTATATACCCGTTATTGTAATTTTTACATGATTCCAGAAGTGGACTTAAACTAGATTTAAGGCCATAAGTATCGAACTTTTACGGAGGAAGTACCTGAAATAATGGAATGGCCCATAAAACCATTAAGTCGGGGTATGCAGGAACGTTGATAAAAAATTACAAAACAATCCTAGTCCAGCCTTTTAGGGAATATTCGAAAGACATTAAAAATAATTTTATTTTTAATTTTTTTTTTAAATCCACGTCAATGGAAAATCTTTTTTTAGAAAATTCATTTTAAAAGTTTTTTTTAATCCATCCAAGTCATTGAAGAAATACTTTTTAAAAAATCCGCGTCATTAAAAACATTATTTTTAAAAAATCCGCGTCATTAAAAAAATTATTTTTAAAAAATCCACGTCATTAATTTTTTTAAGTCCACGTCATTTGGAACGATATATGAAAAAAATCCACGTCATTGAAAAAAATATTTTAAAAAAATCCGCGTCATTAAACAATATTTTTAAAAATCCATCTCATTGGGAAAAATATTTTTAAAAATCCGCGTCATTAAATTTTTTTTTAAAAATACATCTCATTGGGAAAAATATTTTAAAAAAATCCAAAAATCCATTTGACATTTTATTTTTTCAAAAAATCCACGTCATTTGAAAAATATTTTTTAAAAAAATCCACGTCATTTGAAAAATATTTTTAAAAAATCCACGTCATTTGAAAAATATATTTTTTTTAATCCACGTCATTTAGAGAAATATTTTTTAAAAATCCACGACATTAGATTTTTTTTTTAAATCGCGTCATTAGGATTTATAATCCACGTTATTGTGAAAAACAATTATTAAGAAACCACGTCATTGGATTTTTTTTTTAAATTCACGTCATTGTGATTTTTTAAATACCACGTCGCACAGTGGTTCAGAATCGTTTTTTCCTGGTCAAAATTCTGTAACTTTTGAACGGATAGAGATATATTCCTAATTCTTTTTCTGTTAGACAGATAACACAATCAGCTTTCAGACGAATTATAAGCGGTAAAGTTCGGTCTCGTAGTTGCAGAGAAATTCAAGGTCAAAGATAAACTTTTGAGTTTTTTAACTAATTTTCATCAAAATATGAGTGTTTTTGTGGTTTTTATATCTTCCTATGTATTAAAGATGGTCAAACACCAACAAATAAACAAAATAATTACCAAAAAACTAAAAAAAAAATCGAAAAAATTTCGAAAAATTTTTTTTTCAAAAATTTGTAAAAAAAAATTTTTACAAAAAAAAATTAAATTTTTTCAAAAATTAAAAAAATTCTCCTTGGGTTTTAATAAAACTTATATAACTCGAATAAAAACTCATATACTCAAAAAAGTTGTAATTTGTGTCAAAAAACTGTAATTCATATGGAAACAGTATAGAAAAACACACATTTTTACCCATGTAATTTCAATAAATTGAAAAAAGTGTTAAACGGACGGAACGGGACGGGTACAAAAGTATATATGGGTTGGAAAAGGAGACTTTCGGGCATCTTTCTGTGAAAACAGAACTTTGTTCCATGTTGTTCCACAAAAGTTCTAGTCCACTAAATTTGGAATTTCATTAAATTTAGTACCCGAGGAAAAATAAAATAGATCATGTTGTGTAAACGTTACGGTAATTTATTAAAACGATTTTTAAAGGCCACAATCCTACCTACCTTACAAAAAAACAATGAACACAATAGCTCTTATAGTTTCAGAGAAATAGCTTCGTCTTTCTCCAGAAATTTGGCAAAAATTACGTATTTTCCAAAAATGGGGAAAATGCTCGTCTTTAGTGGCACGCCACGCCCACACCTTCCAATATTTGGGCCTAATTTTTTGGTTTCCTTAGTTTCAATATGTTTACTATCGAATCCCATATAGAAATTAAATATCTTTGACAAAACAAAATTTTGATTTTTGGCCAGGAAAATCGATTCCTGAACCATTGTGCGTCGTAGGAAAAATATTTAAAAAAATTAAGTAATTGGAAAAATATAACTGTTAAATATTTCTTTTTTTTAAGTCCACTTCATTTGAAAAAATATTTTTTTTTTAATTCACGTCAATGGAAAAATATTATTTAAAAAATAAATGTAATTGGATTTTTTTCACGTCATTTGGTGCTTTTGTTTTAAAAAACTTTTTTTTTTCTTAAAATCCACGTCATTGGAAAGACATTTTTTAAGTCGACGCATGTAAAATAAATATTTTTTTTTTTTTAAATCGATCATCATCGGGAAAATTTTATTCGGAAAAATAAGTTTTCAAAAATTCACGTCATTGGGATTTTTTTTAAATTCACGTCATTAGAAATATACATTTTTTTTAAATGGAAGTAATGGAAAACATATTAAAAAAAATCGTTATAGGGAAAAATATTTTCTTTTCAATTCACGTCGAAAAGATTTTTTTTTTTTAAATTTACGACAATGGATAATTTTTTTTTAAATTTAAGTCATTGGAAAAAACATTTTTTTTAAAAAAATCCACGTCACTGGAAAAAATATTTTTTAAAAAATCTACATCATTGGAAAAACTATTTTTTAAAAAATCCAAGTCATTTAAAAAAATTTTTTTTTTTAAATCCACGTCACTGGAAAGAATATTTTTAAGAAATCTACATCATAGGAAAAAAATATTTTTTTTTAAAAAAATCCACGCAATTGGGAGACATGGTTTTAAAAAAATTTACGTCATTGGAAAAATTATTTTCATTAATAGTTCTTTGCTTTTTTTAAATCCGTTCTTTGCTTTTTTTTAAATTTTAAAATTAATTACAAAATATTTTTTAAACGATCCATCTCATTATTTTTTTTTTTAATTCACGTCGTTAAATTTTTTTTAAATCTACGTAAACTTAAAAGCTTTTTTCTTAAAATCCACGTCATTGGAAAAATATTTTTTTAAATCCACGTCATTGAAAAAATATTTTTTTAATCGACGTCATCTGGAAATTATTATCAAAAAAAAAAAAAAAGCCATGTTATTTAGAAACAAGTAAAAAAGTATCAGTCGGCTTTGCCGACAGAGATATACCCTCAGCCTGTGTATATTGAAACAATTTTTTCCCCAAAATACGTTTGTATTTAGGGGGTTTTAAAATTTTTGGGCGTTTGAACAGACAAAACTGTTGATTAGGATTCAATATCAAAAGTTTTGCGGAGAAGATACTAAGAGGAATGGATCGACATTGACCGTTATGGAAGTGGATCTCCAGCCACAACATATGGTGACATAGGGGGTTTTTACACTCTTCGGGCTGTTTGCTCAAGAAGTATGGACTTGCCCCTAAAAAACGTTTACCATCAAAGTGATTCGATATTAGGTCTTAAAGTGAACTTATCCGAAATTTTGTGTGGGAGGTACCGGATGGAGTGGACAAATATAGTCCATATTTGAACCTGATCTATATCTGGTAGATATATTAGGATGTGTAAAGTATAGACCAATTCGGCCACTCCCTTCAAGAGTTTCCGAACAGTTTTGAACTTTTGTTTGGGAGGTACCTGAAGGAGTTTACCGATATGGCTTATCTTCAAACTTAAACTATGTTTGGACAAAATATTACTAAGGCCATATTTTGGACCGAATCGGCAGATCCGTTCGAGAGTTATCTTGCGCTTCAACCACCTCACTCGTGTCATAGGTTTTTTGCAACTTTCATGCTATTTTCTCAGGAAGTATGGACTTGCCCCTGATGAAACTTTTACCGTCGTATGGGGGGCAGGGAATATAAGTTGCTAAAACAAAAATCAAAGCGATTCGAGAGATGACCCTAAATTGAACTTTTCCGAAATTTTGTGTGGGAGGTACCCAACGGAGTGGACCTATTGAGACCAAATTGGAACCTCATATTACTCTGGTAGAAAGTTTAGGCTGTACAAAGTATGGACCAAATCGGTCACTCCCTTCAAGAGTAATCGTGCGCACAAACTTTCCGAACATTTTCGAACTTTTGTGGGGGAGGTACCGGAAGGAGTGGACCTTTGTAGCTCATCTTCGAACTTGAACTAAGTTTGGGCAAAATATTACGAAAGCCAAAATTTGAACCGAATCGGTTCATCCGTTCGAGAGTTATCGTGCGCTCCAGCCAGCAGGACAGACAGACAGACGGACAGACATGGCTAGATCGACTCCAAATTGTCTGAAACACATTTCGTCCAAACATACTTGGGGTCTAAAACCATTATTTCGATGAGGCACATTTTCATCGTATCAAAGTGTATATACCCTCCTTAGCCTAAAGGCTGAGGGAATAAACAATATTTTTTAAAAAGTTTGTCATTGGAAAAAAATATTTTTTAAAAAATCCACTTCATTGGAAAAAATATTTTTTAAAATGTTCACGTCATTGAAAAAAATATTTTTTACAAAATCAACATCATTGGAAAAAATATCTTTTAAAAAATTACGTCATTGGAAAAAATATTTTTTAAAAAATTCACGTCATTGGAAAAAATATTTTCAAAAAATCCACGTCATTGAAAAATATTTTTTATTTGTTAAAAAATCCACGTCATTCATAAATATTTTATAAAAATATTTTTAATCCACCTGATTATAATACATTTTTTAAAAAAATCCACCTCATTTTTTAGAAAATCCATTCTTTTTTTAATCCAAGTCATTGGAAAAAAATTAACTCTTTACAATCCGGGTCATTAAAAAAATTATTTTTTTTAAAATCCATTAAATCATTATTTTTTTTAGTCAACCTCATTTGAAACCATATTAAAAAAAAAACCGCGAAATTGTTTGTTTTTTTTAATTCACGTCATTAACATTTTTTAAATCCACGTCGATGTGAACATTATTATTATTTTTTTAAAATCCGCCTCATTAATAGATTTTACTTTTTTTAATTAAATTAATTAAAAAATATTTTTTAAACAATCCATATCATTAATTTTTTTAACTTCAGGTCATTAATTTTTTTTTAAATCCACGTCATTGGGAAAAATATTTTTTAAAAAATACATACCATTGGGAAAAATATTTTTTTAAAATCCACGTCATTGTGAAAAACATATTTTAAAAAATCCACGACTTTGGAAATGTTTTTCAAAAAAATTCACGTCATTTGGATTTTTTAAAATCCACGTCATTGGGCTTTTTTTAAATCCACGTCATTGATATTTTTGTTAAAAAAATTCACATCATTGGGATTTTTTTAAATCCACGTTTTTTTAAAAATCCAGTTCATTGGAAAAAACTTTTCTAATTATATTATTCTAATTATATTAATTAAAACGAGCTCGAGGTCTTGATGTTGTTGTTTTTATTTATTTATTTATTCAATATTTCGTCTTTCTTCGAAAGACATCATCAGGATCTTTTTGTATGCATGAACATGTTGTTGTTGTTTCACTTACAAATAATATTTAAAGCTATTACAACAATAAAAATATTTCTGCCAAGCGTCGATCTAGTGGCGCTGCCATCTGTTTCGTCACTGGTGTGTTGTCCTCTTATTGTATTCTGTTTATTTTTCTTATTAGATGTCTATTGCTATGTGCAAAATTTTCTGTATCTGTTTTGTAATTTATGTGTTGTGTAAACAACCAAAAAATCGTAAAGGAAAAAAATATTTTTTTTTAAATCACGTCATTGGAAAAGTATTTTGTTTTGTTTAACTTCACGTCATTGCAAAAAATATTTTAGAAATCCACATCATTGGATTTTTTTTTTAAATTCACGTCATTAAAATTTTTTTTACACGTCATTGGGAAATATTTTTTTTTAAACCATGTCACCTGGAAAATATTTTCAAAAAATATCCTGTTCACGTCATAAGGAAAAATAATTTTTTCTTAAACGTCATTGAAAAATATCTTTTTTTTTTAACTCAGGTCATTGAAAAATATTTTTTTAAAAAATCCACGTCATTGAAAAATATTTTTTTAAAAAATCCACGTCATTGAAAAATATTTTTTTAAAAAATCCACGTCATTGAAAAATATTTTTTTAAAAAATCCACGTCATTGAAAAATATTTTTTTAAAAAATCCACGTCATTGAAAAATATTTTTTTAAAAAATCCACGTCATTCAAAAATATTTTTTTAAAAAATCCACGTCATTGAAAAATTATTTTTTTTTAAAAAATCCACGTCATTGAAAAATATTTTTAAAAAAATCCACGTCATTGAAAAATTATTTTTTTTAAAAAATCCACGTCATTGAAAAATATTTTTAAAAAAATCCACGTCATTGGAAAAAATATATTTTAAAAAATCTACGTCATGGGAAAATATATATTTTAAAAAATCCACGCGATGGGAAAATTATTTAAAAAATCTACGTCATGGGAAAATATATATTTTAAAAAATCCACGCGATGGGAAAATTATTTAAAAAATCCACGTCATGGCAAATATATTTTAAACAAGTAAAAAAGTATCAGTCGGCTTAGCCGACAGAGATATACCCTCAGTGTGAATTAAAATACTTTTTTCTCGAAAAGAAAACGTATGTATTTAGGGGATTTCAAAATTTTGGGCGTATGAACACTCCGACAAAAATATGGACTAGGATAAAAGCTCAAAGCTTCGAGAGTTGTCATGCGCTCCAGCCACTACATATGGTGCCATAGGAATTTTTACACTTTTCTTGCTGTTTTCTCAAGAAGTATAGACTTGCCCCTGATAAAGATTTTACAGCCGTAATGGAGACAGCGAATGCAAGTTGCTTCAACAAAAATCAAAGTGATTGGAGAGCAGGTATTAAAGTGAATATATCCGAAATTGTGTGTGGGAGGTACCCGACAGAGTGGACAAATACAGTTCATATTCGGACATGATCTATAGCTGGTAGATATATTACGATGTGTAAAGTATGGACCAAATCGGTCACTCCCTTCAAGAGTTTTAATGCGCGCATTTTCCGAAAATTTTTGAACTTTTGTGGGGGAGGTACCTGAAGGAGTGAACCTATATGGCTTATCTTTGAACTTAAACTATATTTTCACAAAATATTACGAAGGCCAAATTATGGGCCGAATCGGCAGATCCTTTCGAGAATTACAGGGGTTTTTTGTACCTTTCAGGCTATTTTCTCAGGAAGTATGGACCTGCCCCCGATGAAACTTTTACCGTCGTATTGGGGGAAGTGAATACAAGTTGCTACAATAAAAAATGAAGCGCTTCAAGAACAGGTCGTAAACTGAACTTCTCCGAAATTTTGTGTGGGAGGTACCCGAAAGAGTGAATCGATTGAGTCCATATTGGAACCTCATCTAAGTCTAGTAGAAATTTAACGATGTGCAAAGTATGGACCAAATCGGTTACTCCCTTCAAGATTTATCGTGCGCACAAATTTTCCGAACTTTTGTGGGGGAGGTACCGGAAGGAGTGGACCGATACAACCCATCTTCGAACTTAAACTAAGTTTGGACGAAATATTGCGAAAGCCAAATTTTGGACCGAATCGGTTGATCCGTTCGAGATTTATCGTGCGCTCCAGCCAGCCATACAGACAGACAGACGGACGGACATTGCTCAATCGACTCCAAATTGTCTAAAACACATTTCGTCCAAACATACTTGGGGTCTAAAACCATTATTTCGATGAGGCACATTTTGCCCGTATGAAAGTGTATATGGGGATTTCTGAGTGAAATCGGATACTTTTTCAAGATGAGGTTTTTGATGTCCTTTATTTTTTGCTGTGGCGATGCTGCTGATTAACAAAACATTTTAGTATATTTAAAATTTTTTTTTTTTGTCTAACGGTTCCAGAAATATCTCGCATTGAAAAAGTCAAATTCTGTAAAAGCTACATGCAAAGAAATACTCATAACTTCTTTAATATTGGTCCAAATGGGACTATCTTTTTTTTATTTGTTTGTTTTTTTATCAGCTATCGAAAGAAATATTTAAAAGAAAAATGCACAGTGGGCTTCAATGCAATTTTCGGGATTTAATATTTAAAATCAATTTTTAAACATGATTGCACCCTTCGATTTTTTCAAAAAAATTTTATGTTAAACTACGTTCAATTACAAAAATTTTAAGCCCTATGTGGTAATGGGATTCGGACGATTACTATTTTTTCTGAATTTTTTAAAATTTGTCAATAAAATTTTTCCTTTATACCTTTGTTCAAAATTTATTATTTTATTAAAAAAATTAAAAGTTTCATTTATAAATATTTGTTTTGATTTTATATTTATGAATTTATCTCAAACATCTTAAAAACTGCGTCATTTTTCGATTTTGAAAATGCATCAGCGAAAATTCCATTAAAGTCCACTGTGGATTTTTTTCTATTTTTTATGATAAATATATAATATATAATGATAAATATGTACTCTTAGCTTCAAAAATACAGGAAATACAAATTTTGGACAAAGGTATTAAGGAAAAATTGTATTGACAATTTTTAAAAAATTCAGAAAAAATAGCAATCGTCCGAATCCCATTACAACATAGGGCTTAAAATTTTTGTAATTGAACGTAGTTTAACATAAAATTTTTTTGAAAAAATCGAAGGGTGCAATCATGTTTAAAAATTGATTTTAAATATTAAATCCCGAAAATTGCATTTAAGCCCACTGTGCATTTTTCTTTTAAATATTTCTTTCGATAGCTGATAAAAAAACAAACAAATCAAAAAAAAGATGGTCCCATTTGGAACAATATTAAAGAAGTTATGAGTATTTCTTTGAACATAGTTCTTTAAAAATGCGATAATTTCAATAGGCGATATCTCTGTACCGTTGGTCAAAAAATAATTTTAAAATATACTAAAATGTTCTGTTGGCTAGGAGCATAAATTGATCCAAAAACAATTGAAATCAAAAATTACTTTTCTCCGAACTGTCCGATTTCACTTGGAATTCCCCATATATACCCTTTCTAGCCTAAAGGCTGAGGGTATAAAAATCCACGTAATGCCAAAAAAAAAATTAAAAAAAACACGTCATTGGATTTTTTTTAAATCCACGTCATTGGATTTTTTTTTAAATCCACGTCATTGGAAAAAATATTTCTTAAATAAACCACGTCATTGGAGAAAATTTTAAAAGAATCATTATTTTCTCAAAAAATCATTGACATTGAGAAACATGTTTTTTTTTAAATATTTGGTGTGAATAAAAGTAGGATCCCACTGTTCAAAATATTCCAAATATGTTTACGCCAAAAACGTTCCAACTTTAAAACTTAGTACTCCGCGGGGAGTTCTGTTCACCATTCTCAATTAATGCCATCATGTCATGTAAATGGTATGCGACACAATTTTTATGTCATTGCGTTGGTACTATGCGTTTTGTATTTTTCATGTGTATATATGTGTAGATATAGAATATTTTTGCTTTTGGTGGGCTGGCTGCTGGTCAAACACCTTCACAAAATCCTTACGCTGCTACACGCATGCAAGAACATTCACGGACATGTGTAATGACATGTGGACGTGAGTAAATTTATAGTCCAATTGATGATGACGACGATGTGAGTGTGTCATTGGTATTTATATTGCAAATTGTCATCACTGCTCTATTCTATCATTGTCAGCCCCGTTACCACCACCACACTAACTCTATGGTATTTAATCGTATTTCGAGTTTACCTTATAATGTTAAAACTACAATAAATTAGAGAATATGATTATGTTTGAATCAATATGGCAAGTGGTCGTTGTGTGTTCCAATTCCAATAAGTCACACACACATTCACACACACACCCGCTCACAGGTAATTGTTGTTCGAATCAATAGCCATACGAAAATCATTTAACACCATGACCCACCCAAAAGCCTAAATTGCCCCCAGTCGAGCATTAAGAGGTGATGATATTAAACCGAATGGATATCAGATCAAGTGCGATGGTGCGTGGGAGGGAGATTGAGTGTGTGCGTGATTAATGAAAATGTTTCATTTATGTTGCCATGAAACGTCGTTTGCAGTTCAATGAAATTATTCGTCAATATTTCATAATTGGTAATATTGGAACATTTTTAGCAAACTCAATAATATTGGGATTAAATTTCGTAAAAGTTATGATGGATAATAATAGCGGTTAAATGCCAAAAAAGCCAATCGAAGTCACATTCCGCCAATAAACATGATTGTAATTCATTAATTACAGGTCATACGAGTATTTAGGGGAAAGGGTGGAAAGAATCTTTCTATATAATGACCAGCATATCCCAAAATATGGAAGTTCTCAAGGGCTGTGCTCTTCAACAGAAATTCACGTTTCGGGAAAAATCTAAAAAATATTCCTTAAAAATCCAGGTTTTTGAAAAAAAATATTCTTTAACAAATTCAAGTTTTTGGGGAAAATATGATTTAAAAATCCACCTTTTTTTTGGAAAAGTATTCTTTAAATATCCACCTTTTTTAAATCCAGGTTTTGAGAAAAATATTATTTGAAAAATCAAGTTTTTTGTGAAAAATATTCTTTAAAAATCCACGTGTTTGGGAAAAATGTTCGTTAAAAGATCCTCGTTTTGGTAAAAATCTTCCTTGTAAAAACCAAATTTTTGGGAAAAATATTATTTAAACAAGTAAAAAAGTGTCAGTCGGCTTTGCCGACAGATATATACCCTCAGCCAAAGTGAAGCGAAACTTTTACCTCCGGACAGATCGAATGTATTTCAGGTCTCTTCAGAATTTGGCCCTTTTTGGACATTTGAACTTGCCGACAATAATGTGGAATAGGAATTAACTGCGCTAAGACACAAATGTAGAACTTTTGTAGGGCAGGTACTCTTAGGGAGGACCTATATTTTGATAAAATATTAAGAGATCCAAAGTGATATATTTTAAATATTGGGGAGAAGTACCGAAAGTTGTGGACCGGTATTGCCCGTGTGACTAAGTTTGGATATAATATGACGAAGACCAAATGTTGGACCAAATCGGTTGAACAGTTCAAGAGTTATCGTGTTCTTCGACCGCCACATATGGTGACATAGGGGTTTTTTACACCTTTCGGGCTGTTTTCGCAAGAAATATGGACTTATCCCTGAAAAAACTTTTACCGTCGTAATGGTGGTAGCGTATGCAAATAGCTTCAACAAAAATCCAAGTGATTCGATAGCAGGTCTTAAAGTGAACTTATCCGAAAATTTGTGTGAGAGGTACCAGAAGGAGTAGACAAATTTAGTCCTTATTCGAACCTGATCTATATCTGGTAGATATATTAGGATGTGCAAAGTATGGATTACATCGGTCACTCCCTTCAAGAGTTATCGTGCGCAAAATTTTTCCGAACATTTCTGAAGTTCTGTGGGGGAGGTACCTGGAGGAGTGGACCGATATAGCCCATCTTCGAATTTAAACTATGTTTTGGTAAAATATTACGAAGGCCAAATTTTGGACCGAATCGACAGATCCGTTCGAGAGTTATCTTGCGCTCCTACCACTACACAAGGTGTCATAGGGGCTTTTTGCAACTTTCCGGCCATTTTCTCGGGAAGTATGGACTTGCCCCTGATGAAACTTGTACCTTCGTATAGGGAACAGTGAATACAAGATGTTGCAACAAAAACCAAGGCAATTCGAGAGCAGGTCCTAAACTGAACTTTTCCGAAATTTTGTGTGGGAGGTACTCGAAGGAGTTTACCGATTGAGTCCATATTGGAACCTCATCTAAATCTGGTAGAAATTTCATAATGTGCAAAGGATGGACCAAATCGGTTGCTCCCTTCAAGAGTTATCGTACGCACAAATTGTCCGAACATTTTCGAACTTTTGTGGGGGAGGTACCGGAAGGAGTGGACCGATATAATCCATCTTTGAACTTGAACTAAGTTTGGACAAAATATTACGAAAGCCAAATTTTGGACCGAATCGGCAGATCCGTTCAAAAGTTATCTTGCGCTCCAACCACTACACACGGTGTCATAGGGTTTTTTGTAACTTTCAGGCTATTTTCTCAGGAAGTATGGACTTGCCCTTAATGAGACTTACAGCGTCGTATAGAGGACTGCGAATACAACTTGCGTAAACAAAAATCAAAGCGATTCGAGACCAGGTCCTAAACTGAACTTTTCCGAAATTTTGTGTGGGAGGTACCCGAAGGAGTGGACCGATTGAGTCCATATTGGAACCTCACCTAAGTTTGGTAGAAACTACACGATGTGCAAAGTATGGACCAAATCGGTTGTTCCCTACAAGAGTTATCGTGCGCACAAGTTTTGTGACAATTTTTGAACATTTGTGGGGGAGGTACCTGAAGGAGTGGACCTATATGGCCCATCTTCGAACTTAAATCGAATCTGGACAAAATATTTTGATACCCAAAATTTGAACCGAATCGATTGATCCGTTCGAGAGTTATCGTGCGCACCAGCCAGCCAGACAGACAGACAGACAGACGGACAGACAGACAGACGGACGGACATTGCTAGATCTACTCAAAATTGTCTGAAACGGATATCGTACAAACATACTTGGGGTCTAAAACCATTATTTCGATGAGGCACATTTTTGGTCGTATCAAAGTGTAAATACCCTCTTTAGCCTAAAGGCTGAGGGTATAAAAATCCGCGTTGTTGGGTAAAATATTATTTACAAAATTCACGTCTTTGGGAAAAATAGGCTTTAAAATATCCTCGTTTTGGGAAAAAATATTTATTAAAAACTTTACGGTTTTGGGAAAAATATTATTTAAAAAATCCACGTGAAGATATTTTTTAAAAAATCCATGTTTTTAGAAAAATTTTCTTTAAAAGGGAAATATTCTTAAACAAATCCACGTTTTTGGGAAAATACTCTTAAAAATCCACGTTTAAGGGAAAAATATTTTTTAAAAAATCCACGTTATTGGGAAAATATTCTTTAAAAATCCAAGTTTTTGGGAAAGATGTTCTTATGAAAAACCAAATTTTTAAGAAAAATATTTTTTAAAAAATCAATTTTTTTGGGAAAAATATTCATTAAAAAATTCATGTTTTTGGGAAAAAATTGCTTTAAAATATCCACGTTTTGGGAAAAATATTCTTTAAAAGATTCTCGTTTTGGGAAAAATCTTCCTTAAAAAATTCAAGTTTTTGGCCAAAATTATTCTTAAAAAATCCACTTTTTTGGGAAAGATATTCTTTAAAAAATCCTCGTTTGTGGGAAAAATATTCGCAAAAAACCATGTTTCTTTCGGAAAAAATCGTTTTTGGAAATATATTCTTTAAAAAATACACATCTGTGGGAAAAATATTCTTTAAAAATTCAATGTTTTTGGAAAAAATAGTCCACGTTTTTTGGAAAAAAATTTTCTTCACAAAATCCTTGTTTTCGGGAAAATATTCTTTTAAAAATACTAGTTTTTGAAAAAATATTCTTTAAAAATATTGGGAAAAATATTCTCTAAAAATCCACGTTATTAGAGTAATATTCTTTAAAAATCGACGTTTTTGGGGAAATAGTATATAATTTTTTGGCAAAAATATTCTTTAAAAAATGAATTTTTTGTGAAAAATATTCTGTAAATAATTCTAGTTCTTGGGAAAAATATTCCTTAAAAAATTCACGTTTTTTGGGAAAAAATTTTCTTAAAAAATCTACGTTTTTGGGAAAAATATAATTGTTCCACAAACATCCCAGATGGGACAAGGGAGACATCTCTCATATCAATGAGTGCACCCCGATTCATATTAGCTCAATGATATGGGACCTACTGTTTATCGCCGAGTCCGAACGGCGTGTCTTAAACACCACTTGTAGAGAAGTTTTACATGGCTGAAATACTCAGGAAATATCGCCAACATTACTGAGGGGTTTTTTGCCACCGTTGAAATTTGTTTGGTTTTGCTTGGCCGGGAAATCGAACCAAAGACCTTCAGCGTGCAAGGCGGGTGTGCATACCATTGCACCACGGTGGGAAAAATATTCTTTAAAAAATCAACGTGGCTGGGAAAAATATTCTTTAACAAATCCACGTGGTTGGAAAAAATATTTTTTTAAAAAATCCACGTGTATGTTCAAAAATATTTTTTAAAATACCCGATTTATTGGGAAAAATATTTTTTAAAAAATCCAGGTTCTTGGGAAAATTGTTCTTTAAAAAATCCAGTTTGTGGGAAAAATATTTTAAAATATCCTTTAAAAGGAAAGATATTCTTTAAAAATTTCACGTTTTTGGGAAAAATATTCATAAAAAATCCACGTTTTCGAGAAAAATATTCGTAAAACAAATCCACGGTTTTGGGAAAATTTTCTTTATAAAATCCACGTTTTTGGATTAAAATTTTTGAAAAATCCACGTTTTTAGAAAACTATTCCCACAAAATCCACGTTTTTGGGAAAATATTTAAAATTGTTTAAAAATCCGGGTTTTGGCGAAAATATTTTTAAAAAAATCCACGTTTTTAGAAAAATATTCCCACAAAATCCACGTTTGTGGGAAAATATTTAAAATTGTTTAAAAACCCGGGTTTTGGCGAAAATATTCTTAAAAAAATCCACGTTTTTGGGAAAAATCTTCTTTAAGAAATCCAAGTTTTTGTTCTTTAAAAGGGAAGATAGTCTTTACATTACCACGTTTTTTTTTGGAAAAATATCCTCTAAAAACGAAAATATTCTTAAACAAGTAAGCAAAGGCTATAGTCGGACGGGGCAGACCATGTGATACCCTACACCATAACCTATAGGAATTAGCTATGTGCAACCACTTTGCACGCTGAATGTCCGGGTATGATTCCCAGGCCTGCCCACATCAAATTTTCAACGGTGGCATAATACTCCTTTGTAATGCTGCCGATACTTCCTGATTATTTCAGTCAAGAAAACCTTCTCTACAAGTGGCGACTTAGGTCACATATCAATTACATAACATGAATCCATTGGTATAAGATAAGCCTCCCTTGTCCCTACTGTGATATTTGTGGAACAATTATATAAATTATACATTTCTAAAAAATATGCCAAAATTGGAAATTTCACATTGATTGTGGGTTTATTAAAGATCTATCGTCCTCACATATGCTTTGTAATGCACGCAGTTTTGTGATTTTTAGGGCATTTCAAAAATAGTTCATTGTGGTTATATACATATTTTATATCGATAGAAATAACTAATAATGAATAGAATTTCAAATAATTTGCATGCAAACAAATTTATAAATCCCAAAATTATTCATATTTAATTACACACCAAGTAAGATAGTATAAGTCAGCTCCGCTAACGGTGATATACCCTCAGCATCTGACCAAAAAAGAAACAAACACAATAATTATGCCGTATAAAAAATCTATATATTTTGTATTTTGTAGGTATCGTAATGTAAGGCTATACCAAATCAATTGTAGTAAGCTAGCTTCTGATTTTTGAAAAAGTTTGAGAATTACTTTTGGAAATTTTGGACCATTATCTCAGGAAGTATGGACTTACTCCGGAAAAATTGTACTTCAAACAATTCAAATAGATCCGAGACTGGTCAGCAAACTGCACGTTTCCCAAATTGTGTGTAGGAGGTACTCGAAGGACGGGACCGATATAGTCCATATTCCAACCTGATACATTACTTAATGAAATAATTGGATGTGCAAAGTTTGGATCAATCAGAAAATCCCCTTGAGAGTTATCTTGCGGATTTGCCTTTTTAGTTAGATTTATTGCTTCTTTTTCAGGGTTTCTTGGAACTTTCGGCCATAATCCCTTGAGGTATGGACTTGCCATTGCAATTGTACCATCGTAAAGGGGGCCGCAAGGACAATCTGCTAAAAAAAATCAAAACGATTCGACAGGACTCTTAAATTTCACTTTTTCAAATTTTGTGTGGGAGGTACTCGAAGGTGTGGACCGATATAGTCTTACCCGATAAATATCTGGAAGGAATAATAATATAAGCAAAGTTTGGACCAAATCGCACTTCCACAGTAATCGTTCACACAATTTTTCAGAATTTTTTTTAACTTTTGTGGGGGAGGTGCCCGAAGGAAATTAAACTAAGTTTGGGCAAAAAAAATTACAAAGTGCAAAATTTGGTTCGAATCGGTAGATCCGTTCGGGAGTTATCGTGCGCACCAGCCAACTAGACAGTAAGACAGACAGATGAACAGACAGGGCTAAATCGACTCCAAATTGTTTGAAACGAATTTCGTCAAACATACTTGGGGTCAACAACCATTTTTTCGATAGGCACATCTTTGGTTTGGCCTAAAGGCTAAGGGTATAAAATAGGTGGCGAAGCGACCTCATGCTGCAATATTTTTATACAAGTTCAATTGGACAACTGAACTGAAAATGTCTCTGTCATGATGGAGACAATTTGTAGTATGAGAGGAAATTGTGGTTCTCTATACAAAATCTATTATATATTAGGCAGTACGCCCGTTATCTAGCAGACACATTATTGCAATTTGCATCAGGGGAAATATCAGTATTTATTCTTCCATATGTAGGCTATTTTGCCGGTATATGCCCTCCAGGAATTAAAATATGGACCAAAAATAAAATGTGTATATTTTTATACAAAAGTAATGGTCCATTTTCACCCGCTAAATAATATCGGATCATCATCCAAAATTGTAGGCACCTTCTTCGACCTAAAGCCTTACCTCGTGCAAAATTTCGTGACTATTGAGCTATAATTGCGACCTCTAGGGTGTTTTTGATTATACTTCCAGCAAAAAACTGGACATATTAGGCTGTAACTCTGTTATCTGAGCACGTTAATCAACGTAATTGGCATCAATGGAAAGGTCAAGCGTTCCTCTTCCAGGTATAGCTTACTTGCCCGGAATGTCTCTTCCAGGAAAAAAGATATAAGCTGTATATTAAAAATTTTCACAATTTTCACATAAAAGTTGTGGTCCATTTAACCCTCTAAATATTATCTGATCGCCATCTCTAATTGCAAGGTTTTTCTTTGTCACATACTCTTACTTTATTTAAATTTTCGAGAGGATCGGACTATTACAGCGACCTACAGAGCAGCTACAAAATCGTATAAAAATTATGTTTTTGGTCCATTTCACACGCTAAATATTTCACGATCATCACCAATTAAAATAGCGATCTATTCTGATGTGAAACCGACCTCCATACCAAGTTTCATGACGATCGGTCCATAATTGCGGCCTGGAGTTTGATTACAATTTATAATGGACAGACGGACACACGGACGGACACACATCTCAAAATCGCTTTATTTCACCGAGATATGAAGATTGGTATACCACATTGGGGGTCTCCGACGAATATTTCGCGGTGTTACATGAATTTTTACCAAAACAAACTTATAATACCCTTTCCACATTGTGGTGTAGGGTATAAAAAGTCCAAGTTTTTGGGAAAAAATGTTCTTTAAAAATTTACGTTTTTGGGGAAAATATTCATAAAAAATCCACGTTTTTGGGAAGAATATTCTTTAAAAAATCCACGTGTTTTGAAAAAAAAGTCTTAAAAAAATATTCATTAAAAAGGAAGATATTCTTCACAAAATTCACGTTTTTTAGAAATATATTCAAATATTCAAAAGGGAAAATATTCCTAAAAAATCCACGTTTTTGGAAAAAATATTCTTTAAAATATTCACTTTTTTGGAAAAATATTCACAAAAAATCCACCTTTCAGGAAAATATTCTTAAAACAACCTACGTTTTTGGGAAAAATATTCTTTACAAAATTCACGTTTTGGGATTAAAATTGTTTAAAATTCCAGGTTTCGGGGAAAAATATTCTTTAAAAAATCTATTTTTTTGGGAAAGATATTCTTAAGGAAAACCACGTTTTTAGGAAAATATTTTAAAAAGAATCAAAGCTTTTTAGAAAATATTCTTCTAAAACATTACGGTTTTGGGAAAAATATTCTCTACAATATCCAGTTTTTGGGGAAAAATATTCTTAAAAAAATCCACGTTTTTGGGAAAAATATTCTTTCAAAATCCACGTTTCTGGAAAAATATACCTTAAATGCGAAAATATTCTTAAAAAAATCACGTTTTTGGGAACAATTTTCTTTAAAGAATCCACATGTTTGGGAAAAAATATTCTCTAAAAATCACATTTTCAGGAAAAATATTCTTAAAAAAATCCAAGTTTTTGGGAAAAATTCACGTTTTTGGGAAAAACATTCTTTAAAAAATCCATGTGTTTGGGAAAAATATTCGTTAAAGGATCCTCGCTAATGAGCAATTTGTCTTTAAAGAATCCTTACTTACATACTAAGCTGGCCAATTGCAGAACATTTGTTCCATAAGCCGAACTAAGAAAAGATCTCCATTTCTCTCTATATTTTTGCTTCGCACTCTGGTATACCGCGCCTTTTCATCTCTTCAACCACTTATTTGCGCCACCTATTCCTTGGCATACCAATTCTGCGTGCACCACCAAGCGGTCCGTATTTATACGCCTTTTTAGCGGGTTCATCTTCGCTCATTCTTATGATATGGCCTAGCCAACGCAATCGCTGCATCTCGATACGTTTAACTATATTGATGTCGTTGTATAGCAGATACAGCTCGTGGTTCATACGACGTCGATATTCACCGTCAACGCAGATTGGTCCGTAGATCTTTCGAAGAATTTTTCTCTCAAACACACCAAGCACTGCCATGTCTGCTTGCGCAAGTACCCAGGCTTCGGAGCCATGCATCAGCATGGGTAGTATCAGTGTTCTGTAGAGCGTTATTTTTGTTTGACGAGATGTGGCTTTGTTTTTAAACTGCTTACTTAAACCAAAGTAGCATCTTTTGGTCAATACAATTCTTCTTTTATCTTACGACTGGTGTCGTTTTTTGTGTTTACGGAGGTGCCGAGGTAGACGAAGACTACTTCCTCAAAATAATAGGAGCCAACATCCAATGGACGCATTGCGCGTCGACTCCATTAACTTCGTCTTCTCACCATTTACCGCCAGACCCACTTTAGCAGATTCTCCTTCGACCTTCATAAAGGTATCAGTTACTTCTTTTACTCATCGTCCCATGATGTCTATATCATCAGCATAAGCATGTAACATGTGGCTATTGGTGTAGATTGTGCCACTTTTTTTGACGTTTGTCTCTCGTATAACCTTTTCCAGCATGATGTTGAAGAGATCACACGAAAGCCTGTCTCCTTGTGTGAAACCTCTTTTGGTACAGAACTCTTCGGAGAGGTTCTTTCCTATTTTAACTGAGGACCTCGTGTCAGTTAAAGTCATTTTACAAAGCCGGATGAGCTTTGCGGAGATACAAAATTCAGACATGGATTGAAATACCTTCGAACGAAAGCGGGCTGTCGAAGACTGCTTTATAAACGTCAAAAAGGTGGTAGGTGTCGATCTGCATCTCTTGGGTCTTCTCCAGGATTTGCCGCATTGGTATGGTCCAATTATCTCGTTGACCATAGGCTTAAGTCGTTCGCACAATATCCCTGACACGATCTTGTAGGCAATAGGGAGTAGACTTATGACCCTTTAGTTAGAGCATACAGTGTTATCTCACTTCTTATGGACGGGGCACATGAACTCAGGTTCCAATCGTCAGGTACTCGTTTTTCCTGCCAGATGGTGCTAACGATTTTTACACACTCCCGCTTTTCCATCTCTCTCTTTTTCCTGCGGAAAAGACGTTTCTCCCCTCTCTTTTTCTCCCGATATCCCTCTCGTGCGCTACGCATTGAGACGGATTGTAAAGTATTCCTATATGCCGCATTTATCTCTTTGGTAGCAGCACGACACTCCTTATCATACCATGGATTCCTTGGTGGAGGTCTCTGGTATCCAAGTATGGATTGTGCGGCTGTTTGCATGGAATGGGCAATACTTTGCCATTGCTCTGATGTGTTATCTGGATGAGGAGTGCTTTGATTAAGTAATTGGGCTAGTTGAGTGGAATATGCAGTGGCTATCTGTTGTGATTGCAGCTTGTCGATGTCTAACGTCCGTGTTGCGTCTATTCGTACTTTGTTTGCTACGTTTAACGGGGTGCGTACCGTTGCTGCAACAAGGTAGTGGTCCGAGTCTATGTTTGCTCCTCGGAACGAACGCACATCCAACACGCTCGATGAATGTCTTCCATCTATCACAACGTGATCAATTTGATTTCTTGTTTTCTGATCTGGAGACTGTCAGGTGCCCTTATGGATGTCGAGATGTTGAAGTCTGTTACTGTTAACTACCATGTTTTTTGCCGCTGTGAAGTCTATCAGCCTCATACCATTGTCAGATGTTTCACTGTGGAGACTGAATTTTCCTACTGTTGGGCCAAAGATATTTTCCTTTCAAATTTTGGCATTAAAATCGCCTAGAATAATTTTAATGTCATGGCCAAGGCAACGGTCACATATTTCTTCTAAGCGCTCTTAAAATATATCTTTGGTCAGTTCGTCCTTGTCTTCAGTGGGAGCATGAGCGCAAATAAAGCTGATGTTGAAGAATTTTGCTTTTATTCGAATTGTATCAAGTTTTTCATTCACTGGAATGAAGCTGGATACCAGGTGTTTTAGCCTCCGACCAACTACAAATCCGCAACCAAACTCATGCTTTATGTCATGGCAGCTATAATACAGTGCGTCACCTTTAGGTGTTGTTGTGACGCCTATCCCATTCCATCGTATGTATTTCCTATATGGCGGTAATGTCAAGTACATTTGCCAATGCGTAAACTGCACCTTCTCTATAAAGAGTGTGAACATTCCAGGTGCAGATTCGCAGATCATGGTCCTTAAAACGTTTGCGGAGGTCGTCAACTTTAGAGGGATCTGTTTTTTCCCTTTGTTCTTACATAGTAGGCTGCTTTTTCTAGGGGCGGGTTACTAGCCCTGCGCCCAAACCCATGGTTTTAACGTTGTTATTGGTGAACGCGCGGCACATTTTAGCTCTTTATTTGTTAAAATTTGTGGATTCTTTAAAGAAATCATATTCCAGAATTGAAAGTAGTCTTTAAACTTTGTTACTTGTTTGCACCCAAATCCACATATGACACAAGTTCAATGAAAAATTGGGAAACAAAAATACATATGTATATTTTTGCAATCATATTCACATTCCTATTCATGTACATATGTATATGTCGGCATATTTGTCAAATTCCATTATATTCTGAATTTTAGAATTCGAGATTTGTGAGATAGGGAAAGAAAAAAAATATTTTTTATGAACAAAATATCAAATTTGTTGGCATAACAAACTCAACTGAAAACTGGAGTAAAAAATGCATATCATGAAGGGGGAAAGGGACTGAATGTGCCCAACAATGGAATTCCTAGTTTTGTGGGGTGTACAGATACATACATATCATGAAATAGCGGAAACTGAAAAGGAAATCTCTAACAAAATCAAATATGGAATTGACTTTCGGAATTCTATTCTCATCCAAACAGCGAAAAAATATTTATTGCGGTGCAAATTTTTTGTAAACGTGTTATATATGTATGTACATTAAAGTGACCCAAAAAAAATATATTTTTTTTTTTGGATTTCAACCGCACAATTTTTTCCATTTGATCCAAAAATCCATTTTTTTTTTTTTGTTTTTTTTTGTCACTCTAATGTACATACATATATATTTTTTCAATGCACAACATATTGGCTTTATTATGAAGCTAGGCGAATTCTTCAAACAATCTTTCCACCCAATAAAACCATTGTTGGGGGCTGCAGGGCAGGCAGAACTTTAGTCTTGATATCACAAATGAAATTTCAATTAACTTTATTTGAACAACAATTCTATTAAGGACCAATGAACGATTTGTCGCATTGTTGCTGTTGTTTGATTGGATCAGTTGGGAATTTTGTTTTGGGGGCATTTGTTTGTTTTTTGATAAAAAACGAACAGCCGAACTGCCAAGGATCATGGAAAGTGTAACACACGTTTTGCCATGAATTTCAAATAAAATGGGGTAGTGTAGAGAGAAGAAAGAAGTGTACACAAGTGTTTGCAGCAAATTTACTCTTTTGTTTGTGAATTTCCACTTTAGGAATTATTCTTTCGATATCTCAATTTTTCCAATAAATATTAAAATAATTTGACATAATGCCCCCAGGAAATGACAATAAACGGACACACACCCACACTCTCAGGCACCCACTCCATTACAATTAACCACTCATGACATCCTCTTTTCGGACACATTTGTTGCTGTTATTAACTGTGGATTTAACTATTATCATTTGAATCAAGTCATAAATTTTCTTTTCTTAAATACAATCGCAAGACAAGCCAAATGTTCAACCATTGCAAAAGACAATACCGAGAATTTCAAGCCAATGGCATAAAACTGACAAATGTTAACGCATTTTCCTGCCTGTCTGCAATCGTTTTTGTCAAATCAAAAACATTCCATTTTGTTGTCCATTTTGTTCAGCTATGAATGAACGAACAAACGATGAAATTACAGTAGGAAAACATGAGACATAAACTACAAATGAAAACCAAATGAAACTCAACGCCAATGAAAAATTTTGTTCTATTTTCATTTCGATTTGCAGCTATTACGATACACAGTGGGGGAGAGGAATGTTTTCATGAAACGGAACTTTATTTCAAAAGTTATCTTTGTCTATTTAATACTCTGTCTATACTCCGTTTCAGGCCACTATTCTTAAATTTGGGTAGGGATTAGGATTATAACATGTAAAGAAGAATCAGTCCGCTTTGCCGGCAGCTAAAAAATAAAATAATAGGAGTAATTGACCTAATAATACTTTACAAATCCTATTGAAACGTTCAGATCATTATCGAAGATGTAAGGTGTAAACAAGTAGGAGAGGGTTATAGTCGGACAGGTCCGACCATGTGATACCCTACTCCACTACACCTTAGCACTATTTTCCAAAGAATCTCTTTTATATGATTGCGACATATTTAAGCCGTCCGATCATACATTACTGGAACCGTTTGGTGTTATTTTCCGTATTTTATAACATAACCTTTTTTATTTCTTGGAAATTTCCTCCCATTATGCTGCGGCATCGGCAAATGTGAACATTATTTCACTTCGCACAAATTTCGAACGGAAGATATTTTACGATATGTTACAGTTTTTAACTTTAACTACGTGATTCAGTTGTGCAGCTCAGTTCAGTTCATGAAAGAGAGCAGGATACTGCTGTCACGCACACAATGAACCCACAATCATACCAGCAGTAAGGACATACAGTTAAACCTCCAGCACCCCCCACTCATCATGTGTCTTTTATGGAGGATAAATGATGTATGGAAGGGCAATATGTTGGTTCTTGTTGGGATGGTTGGCAGAAGGGTTTCCTGCTACTGTTAAGTGAATGTATGCCTGAATTATAAAATCTATACAAATTCAGTGGCTGAACGTGTTTGAAATAGTATTTTGGTACTTCACTTCATTCGTTTCGGTTGGCCTTTTCGGTTTGTTATGGTTTTGTTTTATATCTTTGAAGGCTTTTGTATTACTAAGGTTCCGTACTTTTTTTGGGTAGACTGGTTCTTAGTTTACATTCGCCTGTCAAATGTGTTTTTCTTTTTTCAATTTTCTGTCATGATTTTGTTTGCAGAAAAATGAAAAGAAGTCTGGAAAACACGTTCTGGTGAAATGTAAACATTTGCAAAAATACATCAACTACTATTACTACAATTTAGCTCCTTGGCAATGCATGAGTTTTCATGTATGTTTACGTACATTCATCATCAGCATCATCATGGTCCATGGTAATAGTAATACAGGTCAAAATTTCTAATGCTTATTGCATGAATATGATTCTGCTCTTTATTTTGTGGACAGTTTCCTGCTTTGGCATGTTGCTTTTTCTTTTTGTGGTGAGGGGGAAGGAATTTGGTACTTTACAACAAGAATACGAATACTGAATGCGGAATTCATACCCAAGATATCCTCCATTGGAATGCAAAAGGCACTACGAGAATATGAGCTATTATGTGCGTGTGTGTGACATGTATATTTGTGTGCCGATGTATGTACATTAGGGTGACCCAAAATATAAAATTTTTTTTTTTGATTTCCTACCCCCTAAATTTTTTTCCATTTGATCCAAAGCCCCTATATATGAAATTTTATGGCGATCGGTTAACTCTAACCCGTGCTAACCTAGCGATCTTTGTTTCCAATTATGGTCCGATCGATGAAAAAACTTTAACAGTTCATTATTGCGGCTAAAAAACGATTTGTGCAAAAAATTTTGAATATCGTATGGGATTTTGATTTAGCTATATAGGGCCCAAAATACCAAAAAATGGCCAAATATGGAAATTTAGGGGGTAGGAAATCCAAAAAAAAAAAAAAAAAATGTTTTTTGGGCCACGCTAGTGTACATAGGTATGCTTATGGATGTGTCCAACCAATAATTATGAGGTCATAAAAATGACATGAATTCCTATCGACATCTGCTTGAGCATATCATGTTAACATACAATGCTTTCTAGTATTCATTTTCTCATCTCCTTCATTTCCCAGGAAATTCTGAAGACGAAAAAAACCGGACATTATAAAATGCTATAAAAACCAATAAATGAAACAACACTTTTTCCTACTGCTGCAGTCTTATGAAATTTTCTCATTTCAGATATTTGGTTTGCTCTAAGAAGGTTAACAGGATTTAAAGGAAAAACAGAGATGATAAGCATTATGGGATGAAAGAAGGAAGGATTTGAAACTGAAGTTCAAAGACTTCGTTAATAAGTCCATATTTACATTACGCAATTTTCCTTGCGGCAATTGTCAGTTTGAAGGAAGGAGAGGTAAGGCATATGGTAACCGACAAACTGACAATTGCTGCAAGTAAAATTGCCAATTTTAAATACGGACTAATTTAAGTGAAGACAAATATTCTACTGAAATATGACTAACACAGAAGCGTTGGTGAAACTTATATTATTCTTTTGAAAATCTACTTATGCCATGTTCATACTAAGGCTAATTCGCTCTATATTCGTCGTTCGAACCCAAATTACGATATAATTACATCATTTCCCATACAAAATTTTGAGAACGAACAACATTGTTCAATTTAAATTACTCTCAGAACGACGATAAAATGTGTCCCATCTCTAACAAATGAGAGCATTTATCGAAATAAATTAATTATGACAGGAAAAATAAAAAATTAAAAATGTATAAAAAATCCAAACCTTTTTAGAAAAATTGCAAAATATGAATGAAAAGTAAACGGTTTAACGACTAGTATACATTCAAATCATAGCAAATTTTGTCTTCTCTTTCATTGCAGTTATATTTCTTGTCCATCATTTCAAATTCGCGTACAAATTTAGAAACAAAAATCAAATGCCTGCCGGAAGGTCTGTATACCAAAAAGTTATTTTGGCAGGTCTCTCTCTCGTTAATTTTTAAAATAGAAAAATTTGAAAATATACTGAAAACACCAACATTTTGAGAAAAAATAGAAAACATGAGTGAAAATAATATATAATAATATTTAATAGATATCCGTAAGAAGGACAACTATTTTTTCAGTTCATATCAATTAATTTTACTCGTCTTTTGGCTGAAACTTTTTTTAAAATCAGTAAACAAAAACTATGAAAATATGAATCATGTTTCTATGAATTGTGTACCATGTTGTATGAACGGGTTAGTTCGTGTACGTAATTATGAGAACGAACGACGTGATTCAAATGCTGGTTTGAACATGGCATAACTTACTTATCTGGCCCATTACAGAACACGGTGCGCCTTAACTAATTTTAAATGGAAGGTGCTTACACCTGGAAAGTTTTTGCAGATTCTGAAACTAAAATGCTCATAGATGATAAGGAGGCGATACAGTCAGTGCATTGTCTCAATTTGAACTTCTATATCTCAAAAACGGTAAAACCTACGAAAATATCATAAAGGTCAATCTTGTGGAGAATTTTCAAAGCTACAACATTCTCTTTAGGCCTATTTAAATAGGACTCGCAGTTTTCAAGCAAAATCGTGAAAACCGAAAGAGCCCCTAAAAATGTGAACTTAAATCGCGATTTATTTGAAAATCCCTCCAGCGATTTTTTGTTTCTTGGTATTTCTCATCTATGAGCATTGTAGTGTCAGAATCTGCAAAAACTTCCCAGGTGTAAGCAACTTCCATTTAAATTTGGTTAAGGCACACCGTGAGAACATTTGTTCTATAAGCCGAACTAAGAAAAGATCTCAAATTCTCTCTGTGTTCTGCTTCGCTTTCTGGAGTACGGCGCCTTTTCATCTCTTCATCCACTTGTTTGCTCCATCTAAGCTTAGGCCTGCCAATTCTGCGTGCACCGCCATGTGGCACATATTTAGACGCCTTTTTTAGCGGGTTCATCATCGGTCATTCTTATGATATAGCTCGTGGTTCATACGACGTCGATATTCACCGTCAACGCAGATTGGTTCATAGATCTTTGGATCTTTGGATCACACCAAGCACTGCCTTGTCTGCTTGCGCAAGTACCCAGGCTTCGGAACCATACATCAGCAAGGGTAGTATCAGTGTTTTGTAAAGCGTTGTTTTTGTTTGACGAGATGTGTCTTTATTCCTAAACTGCTTACTCAGACCGAAGTAGCATCTGTTGGCCAACACTATTCTTCTTCGTATTTCACAACTGATGTTGTTGGTTGTGTTTACGGCGGTGCCGATGTCGACGAAGTCATTTACTACCTCAAAATTATGGTAACCAACGTCAACAGTTGGCCCGATCTCTATGGACGCATTGCGCGTCGACACCATCAACTTGGTTTACCGCCAGACCCACTTTAGCAGATTCCCTTTCGACTTTTTCAAAGGTATCAGTTACTTTCTTTACCGATCGACCTATGATGTCAATGTCATCGGCATAAGCAAGTAACATATATATATATTGTGCCAATTCTTTTCACCTTCGCATCTCGTATAACCGTTTCCAGCTGAATGTTGAAAAGATCACACGAGAGGCCATCATCTTGTTTGAAACCTCTTTTGGTACCCAACTCTTCGGAGAGGTTCTTTCCTATTTTCACTGACCATCGAGTATCAGTAAATGGCATTCTACAAAGCCGGATGAGCTTTGCAGGGATACCAAATTCAGACATGGTTTGGAATACCTTTGAACGTAGATTGACCATAGAATTTAGTAGTTGGCACATTATCCCTAACACTATCTTGTAGGCAATAGGGAGAAGACTTATGCCCCTATAGTTAGAGCATACAGTCTGATTTCCTTTCTTGTGGATAGGGCACAGGATGTTCAGGTTCTAATCGTCGGGTACGTGTTCTTCCTGCCAGATGGTGCTAACTAGCTGAAGCATACACCTTATCAGCGCGTCGCCTCCGGTTTTAAAAAGCTCTGCTGGTAAGCCATCGGCTCCTCCTGCTTTATTATTCTTCAGTCAATTTATTACTGTCTTTACCTCATCTTGGCTGGGCGGTATACATTCAATACCATCTTCTGGGATTGAATCTGTGGTATCTTCGACGTCATCGTTACTATCGGATACCAACAGTTTGAAAAAATGTTCTTTCCATAACTTAAGCGCACTATCTCTATCAGTTTGGTAGAACTTTCGGACTTCATTCTGGCTCCTGCACTCCCGCCTTTCCATTTCTCTCTTTTTCCTGCAGAAAAGACGCTTCTCCTCTCTCCTTTTGTCACGATACCTCTCTCGTGCACTACGCGTTGCTACTGATTGTAGGGTAGCCCTATATGCCGCATTTTTCTCTTCGGTAGCAGCACGACACTCCTGGTTATACCATAGATTCCTTGGTGGAGGTCTCTGGTATCCAAGTACTGATTTTGCGGATGTTTGCATGGAATGGACAATGTTTTGTCATTGTCCTGATATGTTATCGGGAAGAGGAGTGCTTTGATTAACCAATTGGGCCAGTTGAGTGGAATATGATGTGGCTATCTGTTGTGATTGCAGCTTACCGATGTCCAACTTCCGTGTTGTGTCTGTTCGCACTTTGTTTGCTACGTTTAATCTGGTACGTACCTTTGCTGCAACAAGGTAGTGGTCCGAGTCTATGTTTGCACCTCGGAAAGATCGTACATCCAACACGCTTGATGCATGTCTTCCATCTATCACAACGTGATCAATTTGATTTCTTGTTCTTTGATCTGGCGACAGCCAGGTAATAATATAATAATTGTTCCACAAACATCCCAGACGGGACAGGGGAGACTTCTCTCATATCAATGAGTGCACCCCGATTCATATTAGCTCAATGATATGGGACCTACTGTTTATAGCCGAGTCCGAACGGCGTGTCTTACGACACCACTTTATAGAGAAGTTTTACATGGCTAAATACTCAGGAAATGTCACCTACATTACTGAGGGGTATTTTGCCACCGTTGAAAATTTTGATGTTGCCTGGCCGGGGAATCGAACCCACGACCTTCTGCGTGCAAGGCGGGTGTGCATACCATTGCACCACGGTGGCACCCGGCGACAGCCAGGTGCCCTTATGAATATCGAGATGCTTAAATCTGGTACTGCTAACTACCATGTTTCTTGCAGCTGCAAATTCTATCAGCGTCATACCATTGTCAGATGGTTCACTGTGGAGACTTAATTTCCCGACTGTTGGGCCAAAGATATTCTCCTTTCCAATTTTGGCATTAAAATCGCCTAGTATATTTTTAATGTCATGGCAGGGCAACAGTCATAAGTTTCTCCTAAGCGCTCGTAAAATATATCTTTGGTCTGTCCGTCCTTGTCTTCAGTAGGAGCATGAGGGCAAATAAAGCTGATGTTGAAGAATTTTGCTTTTAATCGAAATGCAGCGAGTCTTTCATTCTCTGGGGTGAAGCTGGAGACCAGATGTTTTAACTTCCGACCAATTACAAATCCGCAACCAAATTCATGCTTTGTGCCATGGCAGCAATAATACAGTGCGTCATCTTTAGGTGTTGTTGTGACGCCTTTCCCGTTCCATCGTATTTCCTGTATGGCAGTAATGTCGGCCTTGTACTTATCAAGTACATCTGCCAATGGGTAAACTGCACCTTCTCTATAAAGACTGCGAACATTCCAGGTGCAGATTCGAAGATCATGGTCCTTAAAACGTTTGCGGGGTTCACCAACTATAGAGGGTTTTGTTTTTCTTTTCTCTCGTTTTTTCATAGTAGGCTGCATTTTCTAGGGGAGGGTTACTAACCCGACGCCCAAACCCAAGTTTTTAACGTTCTTATGGGCGAACGCGCAGCACATGTTAGCTTACTACCTTTAACACGTGTTAAAGGCAGCTCCCCAGGTGACGCCACGGGGAGGTCAGTGTCCACTTGAGATGAAAGAGGGACCAAGATAAATCTTGGGCTTTGCCATGTTAAAGCCGGTCAGGACCGTTCCTTGGAATCTTCCATCCCATACGTCCTTTGAAAATCTACTTTTTTTTTAACAGAATACAACTTTCAAAATATTTCTTAAATATTCCCATTATCCAAATTGACAATGACATTTGAAATACCGCATTTCTCTATTCATTTTCCCTTTATTACCCATGGACAATTTTTAATTTCCTCAATCCAATATATCTATCAGTGCTGAGAAATTTCATTACGAGTTTACTTTTATGAGTGCATGAAAAAAACTTTTCCATTTTCATAAAACGCTTTCGTTTTTCATCAACCCACCCAGTGGGAAAACTGAAGTGTCAAATCATGCACACAATTTAACCAAAAATGGCTTCAATATGCCGGATTTTTTATGTGTAAAAAACCAACGGCCAAACGAATCCTTTACCCAACCTTGTGAAATATGCACAAATGTGCGTGTGATTGTGGCAGGGTCTTTTACAATAACTAATAAACTTTAACAGCAGCAGGCGAACAGAATCCATCGCACGATTGTTTATAGTGGCAATACACAGCCAAACCACCGCACCCAACCAACTATCGTAACCTCCACCACCATCACTCTTATCAGCACCAGCTAACCAACCAACTGACCGACCAACCAAACAACCAATCGATAACAGTAATATGTTATAACTTGTTTTAAATTGTAACCCAATATTGACTTTGAAGGAAAACAGAACACCGGAAAAAGTTAACGAATAACAACAACAACTAAATATTTCACAGAAGTCGGTTGAGAGGTTTGGTGGCCTGTATGGTTTGCTTCAATGTTTTCGAGAAAGGAAAATGTTAATGCAAAACACACACACATGAAGTATTGCTTTTATTTTGTAAAATGTTTAAACCAATCACAGAACCGATCACAAAATTTTAAAGGATTATTGGGAGACCCATGGATCTTCTTGTAGCATAGATGAAGATCCACAGTCATTCCTCTAATAGAATTGAAGAACAAAATGAAATGAATGAGATTTTTTTTACTATGACGAGGTCTTCCCAAGAGAAGCCAGATTCTTGTTCTCGTACAGATAAAGAACCTTATGTCTGCCTCTAGTGAGTAAAGATGAAGACCAAAGAGTCTTTTCTTCTCGAACATATGAAGACCGATGAGTCTTCTTCCAGAAGAGATGAAGACCAAAGGGTCTTCTTCTAGAACAATTGAAGACCGAAGGATCTTCATATAAAACAAGTGAAGACCGAAAGCTCTTCCTCTAGTCCAGATGAAGACCGAGAGGTATTCTCTTCGAACAAATGAAGACCCAAGGGTCTTCTTGTCGAACACGTTAAGAATAAAAGGTTTCCTTCCTTCGAACAGATGAGGACCGAACCGTCTTCTTCTCGAAATGATGATGACCGAAGGGTATTACTCTCGAACAGATGAAAACCCAGTGTTCTTCCCGAAGAGAAGAATGCAGAAGGGCCATGTTCTCGAACGATGAACAACGAAGTGTCTCCTTCCACAAGAGATGAAGAATAAAGAATATTCTTCTAGAACAGTTGAAGAGTCTACTTTTAGAACTGTTGAAGTCCGAAGTTTTCTTTTCTAGTATCGGTGAAAACCAAAGAGTGCTCTGCTAGTCCACATGTAGACTGAAGGTTATTTTGCTAGTCCAGGTGAAGACTCATCTAGCTCAGATGTAGTACCCAAGGGGATGAGGACTACCGGGCCTCTCTATGGAACAGATGAAGACCGAAGTGACTTCCTTTACAATAGATAAATAGAGGAAGATCCTTCTCCTCTAGAACAGATGAGTACCGTAGGATTTTCCTCTACAACAGATGAAGACCGATTGGTCTTCCTCTAGAGCAGATGAAGACCGAGGAATATTCCTCTAGAACAGATGAACGCCGAAGAGTCATCCCCTAAAACAGATAAAGACCGAAAGGTGTTTCTCTAGAACAGATGGAGACCAAAATGTCATCCTCTAGAACAGGTGAAGACCGAACAGTCTTCCTTAAGAACGAAAGTTCTCTTCTAGAACAGAGGAATACCAAAGGGTCTTCCTCTAGAACAGGTGAAGACCGAAGGGTCTTATTTAGAACTGATGAAGGCCGAAGGTTTTTCTTCTAAAACAAAGGGTGGCCGAAGGGTCTTCTTCTAGTACCGGTGAAAACCAAAGAGTGCTCTGATAGTCCAGATGCAGACTCAAGGTTATTTTTCTAGTCCAGGTGAAGACTAATCTAGCTCAAATGTAGTCCGCAGGGGGATGGGGACTGCAGGGCCTCTATCTGGAACAGATGAAGACCGAGGTGCCTTGCACTACAATAGATAAATAGAGGAATACCAAAGGGTCTTCCTCTAGAACAGGTGAAGACCGAAGGGTCTTATTTAGAACTGATGAAGGCCGAAGGTTTTTCTTCTAAAACAAAGGGTGGCCGAAGCGTTTTCTTCTAGTACCGGTGAAAACCAAAGAGTGCTCTGATAGTCCAGATGCAGACTCAAGGTTATGAGGGGGGATGAGGACTGCAGGGCCTCTCTCTGGAACAGATGAAGACCGAGGTGCCTTCCACTACAATAGATAAATAGAGGAAGATCCTTTTCGCCGAATGGTCTTCCTCTAGAGCAGATACAGACCGAGGAGTGTTCCTCTAGAACAGATGAATGCCGAAGAGTTATCCTCTAGTACAGATAAAAATCGAAATATGTTTCTCTAGAACAGACGGAGACCAAAGGGTCGTCCTCTAGAACACATGAGTACCGAAAGTCCTCTTCTAGAACAGATGCAGACCGAATGGTCTTTCTCTAGAAAAGATGAATACCAAAGGGTCTTCTTGTAGAATAGGGCCTTTCTCTAGAACAGATGAAGACCGAAGGGGCTTTTTATAGTCTATTCCAGATGAAGAACGACAGGTCTTGTCCAGATGAAGATCTATGTCCAGATGAAGACCTAAATGTCTCCTTTAGTCCAGGTGAAGACCAAAGGCCATTCTTCTATTCCACATGAAGACCGAAGGGTCTTATTTTAGTCCAGTGAAGACCGAAGCGTCTTCTTCTAGTCCACATAAAGACGGAAGGGCCTTTTTCTAGACCAGATGAAGACAGAAAGGACTTCTTATAGTCTAGTCCAGATGAAGATCGGATAACGTTCTTGAAGTCTGCATGAATACAAAAGTGTCTTCTTCTAGTCAAGATGGACACATAGGGGTATTTTTCTAGAACAGATGAACACCCAAGACCCAAGGGTCTTCTTTTATTTCAGATAAAGATCGAAGGGTCTACTTTGAGTCCAGATGAAGACCTAAAGGTCTCCTTTAGTCCAGCTGAAGACCGAAGGCTCTTCTTCTAGTCCAGGTGAATACCAAAGGGTCTTCTTCTACTCCACATAAAGACCGAAGGTCCTTTTTCTAGACCTGATGAAGACCGAAGGGGCTTTTTTATAGTCTATTCCAGATGAAGAACGACAGGTCTTGTCCAGATGAAGATCTATGTCCAGATGAAGACCTAAATGTCTCCTTTAGTCCAGGAGGAGACCAAAGGCCATTCTTCTATTCCACATGAAGACCGAAGGGTCTTCTTTTAGTCCAGTGAAGACCGAAGCGTCTTCTTCTAGTCCACATAAAGACGGAAGGGCCTTTTTCTAGACCAGATGAAGACAGAAAGGACTTCTTATAGTCTAGTCCAGATGAAGAACGACAGGTCTTGTTCTACTCTAACCCAGATAAAGACCGCCGATAAAAACCGAAGTGTCTTCTTCGTTTCTAGTTCAGATGAAGGCCGATGGGTCTCTTCTAGTACACATAAAGATCGAAGGGCCTCCTTCTAGTCCCGACGAAGGCGGAAGAGTCTTCTTCTAAAGACCGAAGGTTCTTCTTCTAGTCCATATGAAGACCGAAGTGTCTCTCTTGTCCAGATGAAGACCGAAGGGTGTTCTTCCTGTCTAGATGAAGGCCCAAAGGCCTTCTTAGAGTCCAGATGAAGACCGAAGGGCCTTCTTCGAGTCCAGATGAAGACTGAAAGGGTCTTCTTCTAGTCCACACAAAGCCTGAAAGGCCTTTTTCTAGACCTGATGAAGACCGAAGGGACTTCTTATAGTCTAGTCAAGATGAAGAACGACAGGTCTAGTCCAGATGAAGACCTAAAGGTCTTCTTTAATCCAGCTGAAGACCGAAGGCCATTCTTCTACTCCAGAGTAAGACCGAAGGGTCTTCTTCTAATCCACATAAAAACCGAAGGGCCTTTTTCTAGACCTGATGAAGACCGAAAGGAATTCTTATAGTCTAGTCCAGATGAAGAACGACAGGGCTTGTTCTACTATAACGCAGAAAAGACCGCAGAGTCTTCTTGTCTAGTCCAGTTGAAAACCGAAGTGTCTTCTTCGTTTCTAGTTCAGATGAAGGCCGAAGGGTCTCCTTCTAGTCTTCTTCTAGTCCACATAAAGACCGAAGGGCCTCCTTTTAGTCCCGACGAAGGCGGAAGAGTCTTCTTCTAAAGACCGAAGGTTCTTCTTATAGTCCATATGAAGACCGAAGTGTCATCTTTCAGCCCAGATGAAGATAGAAGGGTCTTCTCCTTGTCCAGATGAAGACAGAAAGGCCTTCTTAGACCCCAGATGAAGACCGAAGGGCCTTCTTCGAGACTGAAAGTCTTCTTCTAGTCCAGATGATGATCGAAATGTCTTCTTCCAGTCCAGATGATAACTGACGTGTCCTCTTCGAGTCCAAAAGAAGAGTCTTCTTATAATCCAGATGAAAACCAAAGTGTTTTCTTTTAGTCCAGATGAAATCCGAAGGGTCATCTTCTAGTCCAGATGAAGATAGAAGGGTTTTCCTGTAGTCCGTGTGATCCCCCTTTTGGTCCAGAAGAAGAAGGGTCTTCTACTAGTCCCGATAGAGACAGATGGATCTTCTTAAAGTCCCTATAAAGATAGAAGGATATTTCCCTAAACCAGATGAAGATCGAAAGATCTTTTTCTAGTCCAGATGAAGATCCGGAGTTCTTCTTCTAGTAGAAAAAACACAAAGGTATTTGTTTCTCCAATTTATTTTCTTTTTTCTGATGGTCTTTATCATTCCTCCTAGCACTACCTTTTTTGCTCAAAGAGTCAATAATAATATAAACAGCATTACTTATTGCCGCTGGAGAATCCACAGTTTTTAATGAATATTGGTTGTGTGTGGCAATGTTCCGAATGGGTTAACGAGTAAAATAGTTTTTCCATATTTACCCCCAGTTTTTGTAACTTATTTTTGTTCGTTCGTCTATATTCGTAATAATTTAGGCATTCATAGCTCAGCCCCCAGATGACATACACATCTAATTTTTCGTATACCCGTTCCATATATCATTAGGGATTCCTCATTTAAAAATCAGCGCTCTACATTTGCGCTAAAGCGAGTAAATCGATCTACAAAATTTGACAATTCGTGTGAGAAGAATAAAAATTTTTATAAAAACTGGGGGTTATAGTCTAGTTGACATTTTGAAAACAAACCACAGATTTTTTTTTTGATTTAGGACATTCTTTGGGTGTCAATAAAGGACTATGATCGAAAGCAGACTTGCGACCTTTCCGCCCTGCAACAGTCCTCTAGCACCAACTCGCATACATTGTTAACATTACTATTGTATACATTTTGCTCACACATACATACATTTGTGTGAGTAAAGCTTGTTTGTCTATTATAAAGTTTGGATACTTTACTACACGAAAGTGGGAGTGGGCGGTTTTCTGCAAGTGGCACCACTGCACTGCATGACTCAATACCTTATTGCTTTGAGTTTATTGCAATTCATAACAAAACTGTCCATGGAGAATTTCATAGAGAAACAGAAAAACACAAATTGATGGAGAACGTATGGCATAATAATTTTATTTAGATCAAAGTTTTGAATTTCTAAGTTTTTAGTTGAATTAATGCAGTTTTGTGATAGTGAAGGGGAGAATAGGGAGGTTCTATTGGTTTTTGTGTACTTTTCCCATAAATATTGTTTTGATTTTATTGCATTAACATTTGTTGAGTAAATATTGTTTTGATAGGTTAAGAAGATTTCTTGGACTATGCGTAGTTTTTAATTAATTAAAGTGTTAAGAATACACACCTTGCATCAAATGTGTGTAAAAACAGTAAATCAATTGAATAACAAACAACCCAAAGTAATTTGAAAGGCTTGGTAAAAGAATGAATAAAAGTAATCGAATTTTGAAATTGAAGGACCGTTCCTAGAGAGGTAATATGTTCTAGAAAATTGTTTACTGAGATCTTAGGTAAATTTTTATACCCTATACCACATGTGGAAAAGGGTATTATAAGTTTGTTTTGGTAAAAATTCATGTAACACCGCGAAATATTCGTCGGAGACCCCCAATGTGGTATACCAATCTTAATATCTCGACGAGATAAAGCGATTTTGAGATGTGTGTCCGTCCGTCAGTCCGTCCGTCCGTCTGTCCATTATAAATTGTAAACACGCTCCAGGCCGCAATTATGGACCGATCGTCATGAAATTTTATATGGAGGTCGGGTTCAGATCAGAATAGATCCCTATTCTTATTGGTGATGATCGTGAAATATTTAGCGGGTGAAATGGACCAAAAACATAATATTTGTCCAATTTTCTAGCGGCTCTGTAGGTCTCAATAATAGTCCGACCAACGCGTAATTTTGAATAAGGTAAGAGTATATCACAAAGGAGAAGCTTGCAAATTGAGATGGCGATCGGATAATATTAAGAGGGTTAAATGGACCAAAACTTTTGTGTGAAAATTGTGAAATTTTTTAATATACAGCTTATATCTTAATTCATGGAAGTGACATTCCGGACAAGTGAGATATACTTGAAAGTGGAACTCTTGACCTTTCAATTGATGCCAATTATGTTGGTGTGCATGATCAGATAACAGAGTTACAGCCTAATATATTCCGTTATTTGTTTGTAGTGTAATAATAAATTCGCTTGAAGTCGCAATTATACATCAATAGTCACGAAATTTTGCACCGGGTAAGAGTATAGGTCGAAAAAGATGCCTACAATTTTGAATGATGATCTGATATTCTTTAGCGGTTGAAATGGACCATTACTTTTATATGAAAAATATACAAATTTTATTTTTGGGCGATATTTTAATTCCTTGAGGACATATATATTTCGCAAAGTAGCCTACATATGGAAAAAACTACTGACCTTCCCTCTGATGTAAATTGCAATAAAGTGTTTGCTAAATACCGGGCCTACTGCCTAATATATAATGGGTTCTGTGTAGAGAACCACAATTTTATCCCATGCTACATATTGTCTCTCCAAAAGTTTATGTAACACCACGAAATATTCGCCCTAGAGCCCTTATTTGGTATGCCAAAATTCATATCTCGACGAGATAAAGCGATGTGTGTACGTCCATTAAAAATTGTTAACAAGCTTAAGGCCGCAATTATGGATTGTAACGAATTTTTTAAGGAGGTTGGGTTCGGGCCAGAATAGAAATGATTAGATTTTGGTGATGATCGTGAAATGTTCAGGGGATGAAATGGACCAAAAACAAAATTTTAACCAATTATGTACCGGCTCTGTAGGTCAAAATAATAACCCGCAAAATTTTAAACAAAGTTTGAGTTTATGATGAAGAAGCGTAAAAACCGACGTGAAGATCAGATATTACTTAGCGGGTTAAATGGGCTGAAACTTTTGTGTGAAATTGGTAAAAATTTCAATAACGTAGCGGTTAAACAACGGAAGTAGTAGTACTACATAAGTGGGTTTCATTACATTTTAGTTTGTGTGAACTAAATTTTCTTTTCCTGCTACAAAAATGCCTTTGTCATGCTAGATAACTTTTTGGTTTTGGCCATAAGTATTATACATTACATCTCTGATATTTGATAACACTATGAAACGCTGAAAATGCAAACAACTTTTGCTATCTATTTTTTGAAAGTACATATTTAGACTACAAAAACCCTAGTAGGGTTTTGTCCTGTCAGATCCAGTTCGGATTTTATGGCCTCATCTAAACCGGGCTAAATCTACACTTTTTTGCATTTATCAGGCCTTTATCTCAGAAACGAATAGAAATTTGGCCTTGCTGTCTTTAGCAATATTGTATCCCTAAACTAGTAGAACTAATTTTTTGAAAAAACCACATAAGGAAAACTCCATTTAGGGCATCAAAGTCTATAAAATATAGAACATTTTACATAATTGCTGAAATTCTCGTCAGTATCGGCTAAACTATTGGGAGTTGAACCAAGTAACCTTTTGCTAAAATCTTCCAAATGAAGTTCTCAACAATTCTTTGAAACTCTAAAATGCTTACTTTATGTTGTTTCAGCGGTATTTTGCATCATATCTTTTACAACATGTATTTCAAACACAGTTCACACCAACAGTTTATTCTCGCATTTCGGATTTCAATACATTATTTACATTTTTATTAAATCGTCGTTGAAAAATTTACAGAAAAAACGGCATAGAGGCATTTTACAACAATAACATGTTCTGAAGAGTTGTGTATTACATTCCCGGGTATATTTTACCAAAATAATGTATTCAGAAAAACGGTTTTGGAGATACGGTGCGAAATGTATAAAAATTGTGGAAAAATTTGAAATTTGAGGCAATAAATGTAGTTTTTCGAGTTCATTATTTCTCCAAATATTTTATTCTTGTCCTTATCTACAAATTTGCTTCAGAGGTCAGAAGAAGATTCGCATTGGTTTCAGAGATATAGCCCGGATTTCTTTAAAAACTCAATATTTAACCATGCTTAGATGGGGCCATAAAATCCGAGCTGGATCTGACACAACAAAATCCTACTAGGGTTTCTTGTCGTTTGGGTCTGTACTTTCAAAAAATACTCAGTTCGAATTGTTTGCACAAGATCACCTTAAAAATGTTGCACAGTGTAATTAAATGTTCACAATCATTGAAAAGAAGTTCCGTGGAAAGCGATTGTCCAGGGATAGTGGTATAGGGTATCCCATGGTCGGCTCCGTCCGACTATAGACTTTTCTTACTTGTTATAGTTGTTTTTGTTCTTGAATTTTTAACGGCTCGGTATCTATGGACCAGAACCGGAGAAAATTTACGAAAATCGAATAATTTCTGAAGTTGATTTCATAGTTCATAGTTACTCCGGATGTTGTTTTCTTTAATTTTGAGCTGTTCACTATGCAGAACCAGAGAAAAAATGATAACAACCGTATTTGTTTATAGATTTTGACCTTCAAAAACCACTTATTTACTGTTTGTATGTTCCAGAAAATTGTTTATAGAGATACAAGGTACATTTTTGTAGTTTGTTTGTTTGCTTGAATTTTGACCGATTTGATTTCTATAGACCTAAACCCGAGAGTACAAAAACGACAATAAAATTATGTTTTCCTCATGATTTTTGTAAG
Organism: Musca autumnalis; assembly: GCF_047663935.1. NCBI lineage: Eukaryota > Metazoa > Arthropoda > Insecta > Diptera > Muscidae > Musca > Musca autumnalis. The sequence goes on along the minus strand of NW_027411644.1, from coordinate 26,503,982 downwards.
TGAGGGTGAATTTTTGTATGGATGACACAACACTACAATACTAACGAAATTTTCTATGAACTTTAGGTGAACCCAACAATAACTATTTTTATATTGAGAAGAAAAACGACAGAAACACTTATTTAATAGCCAATCGCTTCTAGAACGCAATTTTTATTTTTTGTGAACAAATTAAGGGCAGCAATAAACTATAATTCACTAAGCGCCATTGAGAGATTCAATATGTATATTGATCTGAAGATCCAAGTGAAGAAGTTTTTCCAATTGTACTGTTTAAATATTGGAGAATGTCATTATCGAAAGAAGTAAACCCATAGCAATCTTACTCTATCATATTCACGATAAACTTTGACGGAATTAGCCGATTCGTTTCCGAACATTACTTGCTTAGTTGGTCCTTTACAGAATATTTGTTCTAGAAGCCGAACTAAGGAAAGATGTTCATTACTCTCTGTTTGCTGTTAGTCTTCTTTAATTGGAATGTCGTGTTCTTCGATCTCGTCTTCCACATGTCTACTCTATCGAAGCAATGATTTTCCAGCTCTGCATATACATTTATGTATACATACGTTTGTATTTACATATATGATGTTTATATTTTTATATAAAACAAGTAAGAAAAGTCTATAGTCGGACGGGGCCGACCATGGGATACCCTATACCACTATCCCTGGACAATCGCTCTCCACGGAACTTCTTATCAATGATTGTGAAAATTTAATTATCAAATATCAGAGATGTAATGTATAATACTTATGACCAAAACCAAAAAGTTATCTAGCATGACAAAGACATTTTTGTAGCAGGAAAGGAAAATTTAGTTCACACAAACTAAAATGTATTGAAACCCACTTATGTAGTACTACTACTTCCGTTGTTTAACCGATACGTTATTGAAATTTTTATCAATTTCACACAAAAGTTTCAGTCCATTTAACCTGCTAATTATTATCTGATCTTCACGTTAGTTTGTACGCTTCTTCTTCATCATAAACTCAAACTTTGTTTAAAATTTTGCGGGTTATTATTTTGACCTACCGAGCCGCTACAAAATTGGTTAAAATTTTGTTTTTGGTCCATTTCATCCCCTGAACATTTCACGATCATCACCAAAAACTAATCATTTCTATTCTGGCCCGGACCCAGCCTCCTTAAAAAATTCGTTACAATCGGTCCATAATTGCGGCCTTAAGCTTGTTTACAATTTTTAATGGACGGACACACATCGCTAAATCGCTTTATCTCGTCGAAATATGCATTTTGGCATACCAAATAAGGGGTCTAGGATGAATATTTTGTGTTGTTACATAAACTTTTGGAGAGACAATATGTAGCATGGGATAAAAATGTGGTTCTCTACACAGAACCCTTTATATATTAGGCAGTTGGCCCGTTATCTAGCAAACACTTTATTGCAATTTACATCAGAGGAAAGGTCAGTAGTTTTTTTTTCCATATGTAGGCTACTTTGCGGGGTGCCACCGTGGTGCAATGGTATGCACACCCGCCTTGCACGCTGAAGGTCGTGGGTTCGATTCCCCGGCCAGTCAACATCAAATACTTTTCAACGGTGGCAAAATACCCCTCAGTAATGTTGGCGACATTTTCTGAATATTTCAGCCTAGTACAACTTCTCTATAAAGTGGTGTCGTAAGACACGCCGTTCGGACTCGGCGATAAACAGTAGGTCCCATATCATTGAGCTAATATGAATCGGGGTGCACTCATTGATATGAGAAAAGCCTCCCCTGTCCCGCCTGGGATGTTTGTGGAACAATTATTATTATATAGGCTACTTTGCGAAATATATATGTCCTCAAGGAATTAAAATATCGACCAAAAATAAAATTTTTATATTTTTCATACAAAAGTTATGGTCCATTTCACCCGCTAAAAAATATCAGATCATCATTCAAAATTGTAGGCATCTTTTACGACCTATAATCTAACCCGGTGCAAAATTTCGTGACTATTGATGTATAATTGCGACTTCTAGCGAGTTTATTAATACACTACAAACAAATAACGGAATATATTAGGCTGTAACTATGTTATCTGATCATGCACACCAACATAATTGGCATCAATTGAAAGGTCAAGCGTTCCACTTTCAAGTATATCTCACTTGTCCGGAATGTCACTTCCAGGAATTAAGATATAAGCTGTAAATTAAAAATTTTCACAATTTTCACACAAAAGTATGGACCAAAACTTTTTAACCCTCTAAATATTATCCGATCGCCATCTCAAATTGCAAGCTTGTCCTTTGTGATATACTCTTACCTTATTTAAAATTACGCGTTGATCGTACTATTATTGAGACCTACAGAGCCGCTAGAAAATTGGATAAATATTATGTTTTTGGTCCATTTCACCCGCTAAATATTTCACGATCATCACCAATAAGAATAGGGATCTATTCTGATCTGAACCCGACCTCCATACAAAATTTCGTGGCGATCGGTCCATAATTACGGCCTGGAGCGTGTTTACAATTTATAATGGACAGACGGACGGACACACATCTCAAAATCGCTTTATCTCGTCGAGATATGAAGATTGGTATACCACATTGGGGGTCTCCGACGAATATTTCGCGGTGTTACATGAATTTTTACCAAAACAAACTTATAATACCCTTTTCCACATTGTGGTATAGGGTATAAATACAAATATATATAACTTATATATATTTCCGAAAATATGAACCGTTGGACAACCATAAATCATGTGGGATTTATAGTAGATAAAAAATGTAGTTGTGTGCTTTTCCAAACAAAAGTAAAACTTTTTGGTTGTAACTCTTCTTTACTTGATAACAACAATAACATGTGGACATATGGCAATATACACGAATGTGTTTGTGCATGATTTTTAGTTCTGTGTGTGCCATTTAATGCTACTAGGCAAAAGTTTAAGTGAAATTAATAAAAAAACAAGTAAAAAAGCATTAAGTTCGGCCGGGCCGAACTTTTCATACCCTCCACCATAAAATATTCATTCCTGTCCCCAACTTTAAGTGAGTACGTTAAAATGTCAGATAATGACAATTTTTGGTGGGCTAGAAATTGGGAGGTACTGTTATATAGGGGTTATAATAAAACATGGTCCTATGTTGACAGTTTTTGATGGGAACCTTTAATGTCAAATAACTCCTAATTCGGTTAAAAAATTTAGCTAGAATCCTCAAAATATCGAAAATCGGTACATAACGTGGGAACTTCAAATGTCATTAACAGCTAGTTCGGAGGTATCTGGGCTATACGAAAATATGAACTTAAATGAACAATTTTTGTTGCAGAATTTTTGTTGACTTTTAAATTTCAAATTACAGAAAGTTCGTCCAAAAAAATAAAGCTAAGGTACGGAAAATCGGGAGCTTTGTTTTGGGGCTATACAAAAACATGGACCTACGTTCGGTTAAACATTTTAAGTAAAATCCTCAAAGTACCGAAAATCGGGAAGTATCGTTATATTGGGGCTATGTTGAAAATTGTTGATGCAGATGTGTGGTGACCACTACAACCTTCAAATGTCAAATTACAGTTAGTTCTGTTAAAAATTGTAGCTAAAATTGCCAAATTACTGAAAATTGGGAGGTACCGTTACATGGGAGCAATATGCGAACATGGACCTATGTTGACAATTTTTGATGGAGAGGTGTTGTGACCACTAAGAACTTCAAATGTCAAATTACTGCTAGTTCGGTTTAATATTGTAGCTAAAATCATCAAATTACTGAAAATCGGGAGGTACCGTTATATGGGGGCTTTCTTGACAATTTTTGGTGGAGAGGTGTGGTGACCACTAAGAATTTCAAATGTCAAATGTTCAAATTACAGATAATTCGGTTAAAACTTGTTGGTAAAATTCTCAAAATACCTGAAATCGGGCGGTAACGTTATATGGGGGCTATTCCAAAACATGGACCTATGTCCACTAGTTATATAAGTTTATTGACATTAAAGAACCCTAAATGTCAATTGATAGCTAAATCGGTCTGAAAATGTAGCTAAAACCGTCAAAATACCGTAAATCGGGGGGTACCGTTATATGGGGGCTATACCAAAACGTGGACCTATGTCCACAACTTTTGTTATATAAGTTTATTGACATTTAAGAACCCTAAGTGTCAAATTATAGCTACATCGGTCTGATAATGTAGCTAAAAACGTCAAAATACCGTATATCGGGGGGTACCGTTATATGGGGGCTATACCAAAACATGGACCTATGTCCACAACTTATTTTATATATGTTTATTGATACTTAAGAACCCTAAATGTCAAATTATAGCTAAATCGGTCTAAAAATGTAGCTAAAAACGTCAAAATACCGCAAATCGGGGGGTACCGTTATATGGGGGCTATACCAAAACGTGGACCTATGTCCACAAGTTTTGTGATATATGTTTATTAACACTTAAGAACCCTAAATGTCAAATTATAGCCAAATCGGTCTGAAAATGTAGCTAAAACCGTCAAAATACCGTTATTCGGGGGGTACCGTTATATGGGGGCTATACCAAAACGTGGACCTATGTCCACAACTTTTGTTATATAAGTTTATTGACATTTAAGAACCCTAAATGTCAAATTATAGCTAAATCGGTCTGAAAATGTAGCTAAAAACGTCAAAATACCGCACATCGGGGGGTACCGTTATATGGGGGCTATACCAAAACGTGGACCTATGCCCACAACTTCTAATATATAGATTTATTAACACTTAAGAACCCTAAATGTCAAATTATAGCTACATCGGTCTGATAATGTAGCTAAAAACGTCAAAATACCGTATATCGGGAGGTACCGTTATATGGGGACTATACCAAAACGTGGACCTATGTCCACAACTTTTGTTATATAAGTTTATTGATACTTAAGAACCCTAAATGTCAAATTATAGCTAAATCGGTCTAAAAATGTAGCTAAAAACATCAAAATACCGCAAATCGGGGGGTACCGTTATATGGGGGCTATACCAAAACGTGGACCTATGTCCACAAGTTTTGTTATATAAGTTTACTGACACTTAAGAACCCTAAATGTCAAATTATAGCCAAATCGGTCTGAAAATGTAGCTAAAAACGTCAAAATACCGTAAATCGGGGGGTACCGTTATATGGGGGCTATACCAAAACGTGGACCGATATAGCCCATCATCGAACTTGACCTGCCTGCAAACAAAAGACGCACTTTCCCAAAATTTCAGCGTCCTATCTCCATTTTTGTGGATGCTAGAGTGATTACCACAGACGGACGGACGGACGGACGGACGGACGGACGTGCTCAGATCGACTTAGAATTTTATCCTGATCAAGAATATATATACTTTATAGGGTCGCAAATGAGTATTTCAATGCGTTACAAACGGAAAAACAAACTTAATATACCCTCCATACTATGGTGGAGGGTATAATAAAGTGTTTTTATGACCTAAAATTATCGGACATAAAATTTGTTATTTTCCACATGAACAGAATGTCCTCCTATCAACGCATTACCACCACCAGCAGCCTTAAAGAGGCACAACGTATGTTTTTCGTGGGGATTTTCCACAACAACTTTTACCAAACAGAAATTAAGACAAAGTTTTACTTGTTTTAACGCTGATTTCCATATATTTTGCCTTAGGATGCACAGAAATTTTAGAGAAAGAAAAGTTTACAATAAATTATGAAACAGTCTTTCGTTTGAACTAATAGTTCTAATCACAAATAGTTTTCTTTTAACTTCAAAAAGGACAAGAATTTAGCTTTAGATGGGATTCTCTCATAGGAAAATGTGTTATGTTTGAAACGAGGTAATAAGGTGAAAACTGTTTTGATGGGTTATAAAAGAAGGGTTTTAAATTAAACATAAAGTTTGAATAATAAATATACAGCGGCAAACATTGAGTGAAAAAACTCGACGTTTTGAGACCTCTTGAGTTTTTCGATAGACAGAAGTTCATTTGCGGTTTTTGGTACGCAGAATGTATCTTGATATCTTCAATAGACGGATGTATGAACCGAAAACAAAACGTTTCTAGAGGTCTTTTATAAAGAGCAGACCTGATGTCATCTACAGACAGAAGATATCTCGAGGTATTCTATAAACGGAATACATCTGAGGGTCTTCTACAGGGAGAAGACCTCTTGAGATCTTCTATGGGCAAAAGACCACTTGGGGTCTTTAATAAAGAGAAGATCTCTTGATGTATTCTATAGTAAGAAGATATCTTGAAGAATTCTATCGAGAGAAGACATCTTCAGAACTTCTATAGGGAAAAGACATCTTGAAAACGCCTACTGAGGTCTGCTACAGGCACAATGCTTCTTGAGGTCCCCTATATATAAAGATCTCATATGGTCATAAATAGGGAGAAAACCTGTTGACTAAATGACGTCTTCGTTAAACAGAAGTTCTTTCGAGGTCATATATAGTCAGCAAATATTTTCAGGTCTCTAAAGACAGAATACCTCCTGCTGTCATCTATAAACGGAAGAGCTCCTGCGGTCTTCTATTGACAGAAGACTTCCTGATATCTTTTATAGATAAAAGACATCCTGAGTTCTTCTTATATAGAAAGGCTTCTAAAGAAGGAAGACCTCCTGAAGAAGGAAGATCTCCTGACGTCAGAAGACTTCCTGAGGTCTTCATAAGATAGAATACCTCCTAAGATCTTCTATATACCGAAGACATCTTGGTGTCTTCTATATTCTGAACATTTCCTGAGATCTTCTATATTCAGAAGACTTCCTGAAGTATTCTATATTCAGAAGACCCCCTGAGTTCTTCTATAGTCAGTTCGAAAACAGAAGACCTCTTGAGGTCTTCTATAGACAGAAGACCTCTTGAGGTCTTCTATAGGCAGAATACCTCTTGGGGTCATCTATAGGCAGAAGACCTCTTGAGGTCTTCCATAGACAGAAGACTTCTTGATGTCTTCTATAGACAGAAGACATCTTGAGGTCTTCTATAGACAGAAGACATCTTGAGGTCTTCTATAGACAGAAGACCTCTTGAGGTCATCTATAGTCAGAAGACCTCTTGAGGTCTTCTATAGTCAGAAGACCTCTTGAGGTCTTCTATAGTCAGAAGACCTCTTGAGGTCTTCTATAGACAGAATACCTATTGAGGTCTTCTATAGACAGAAGACCTCTTGAGGTCTTCTATAGACAGAAGACATCTTGAGGTTTTCTATAGACAGAAGACCTCTTGAGGTCTTCTATAGACAGAAGACCTCTTGAAGTCTTCTATAGACAGAAGACCTCTTGAGGTCTTCTATAGACAGAAGACATCTTGAGGTTTTCTATAGACAGAAGACCTCTTGAGGTCTTCTATAGACAGAAGACCTCTTGAAGTCTTCTATAGACAGAAGACCTCTTGAGGTCTTCTATAGACAGAAGACATCTTGAGGTTTTCTATAGACAGAAGACCTCTTGAGGTCTTCTATAGACAGAAGACCTCTTGAAGTCTTCTATAGACAGAAGACCTCTTGAGGTCTTCTATAGACAGAAGACATCTTGAGGTTTTCTATAGACAGAAGACCTCTTGAGGTCTTCTATAGACAGAAGACCTCTTGAAGTCTTCTATAGACAGAAGACCTCTTGAGGTCTTCTATAGACAGAAGACATCTTGAGGTTTTCTATAGACAGAAGACCTCTTGAGGTCTTCTATAGACAGAAGACCTCTTGAAGTCTTCTATAGACAGAAGACCTCTTGAGGTCTTCTATAGACAGAAGACATCTTGAGGTTTTCTATAGACAGAAGACCTCTTGAGGTCTTCTATAGACAGAAGACCTCTTGAAGTCTTCTATAGACAGAAGACCTCTTGAGGTCTTCTATAGACAGAAGACATCTTGAGGTTTTCTATAGACAGAAGACCTCTTGAGGTCTTCTATCGACAGAAGACCTCTTGAGGTCTTCTATAGACAGAAGACCTCTTGAAGTCTTCTATAGACAGAAGACCTCTTGAGGTCTTCTATAGACAGAAGACATCTTGAGGTTTTCTATAGACAGAAGACCTCTTGAGGTCTTCTATAGACAGAAGACCTCTTGAAGTCTTCTATAGACAGAAGACCTCTTGAGGTCTTCTATAGACAGAAGACATCTTGAGGTTTTCTATAGACAGAAGACCTCTTGAGGTCTTCTATAGACAGAAGACCTCTTGAGGTCTTCTATAGACAGAAGACCTCTTGAGGTCTTCTATAGACAGAAGACCTCTTGAAGTCTTATATAGACAGAAGACCTCTTGAGGTCTTCTATAGACAGAAGACATCTTGAGGTTTTCTATAGACAGAAGACCTCTTGAGGTCTTCTATAGACAGAAGACCTCTTGAAGTCTTCTATAGACAGAAGACATCTTGAGGTTTTCTATAGACAGAAGACCTCTTGAGGTCTTCTATAGACAGAAGACCTCTTGAAGTCTTCTATAGACAGAAGACCTCTTGAGGTCTTCTATAGACAGAAGACATCTTGAGGTTTTCTATAGACAGAAGACCTCTTGAGGTCTTCTATAGACAGAAGACCTCTTGAAGTCTTCTATAGACAGAAGACCTCTTGAGGTCTTCTATAGACAGAAGACATCTTTAGGTTTTCTATAGACAGAAGACATCTTGAGGTTTTCTATAGACAGAAGACCTCTTGAGGTCTTCTATAGACAGAAGACCTCTTGAGGTCTTCTATAGACAGAAGACCTCTTGAGGTCTTCTATAGACAAAAGACTTCTTGAGGTCTTCTATAGACAAAAGACTTCTTGAGGTCTTCTATAGACAGAAGACTTCTTGAGGTCTTCTATAGACAGAAGACCTCTTGAGGTCTTCTATAGACAGAAGACCTCTTGAGGTCTTCTATAGACAGAAGACCTCATGAAGTCTTCCATAGACAGAAGACCTTTTGAAGTCTTCTATAGACAGAAGACATCTTGAGGTCTTCTATAGGACGAAGACCTTTTAAGGTCTTCTATAGACAGAAGACATCTTGAGGTCTTCAATAGACAGAACACCTCTTGAGGTCTTCTATAGACAGAAGACCTCTTGAGGTTTTCTATAGACAGAAGACCTCTTGAGGTCTTCTATAGTCAGAAGACTTCTTGAAGTCTTCTATAGACAGAAGACCTCTTGAGGTCTCCTATAGACAGAAGACATCTTGAGGTTTTCTATAGACAGAAGACCTCTTGAGGTCTTCTATAGACAGAAGACCTCTTGAGGTCTTCTATAGACAGAAGACCTCTTGAGGTCTTCTATAGACAGAAGACCTCTTGAGGTCTTCTATAGACAGGATAACTCTTGAGGTCTTCTATAGACAGAAGATCTCTTGAGGTCTTCTCTAGACAGAAGATCTCTTGAGGTCTTCTATAGACAGAAGATCTCTTGAGGTCTTCTATAGACAGAAGACCTCTTGAGGTCTTCTATAGGCAGAAGACCTCTTGAGGTCTTCTATAGACAGAAGACCTCTTGAGGTCTTCTATAGACAGAAGACCTCTTGAGGACTTCTATGGATAGAAGACCTCTTGAGGACTTCTATAGGCAGAAGACCTCTTAAGGTCTTCTATAGACAGAAGACCTCTTGAGGTCTTCTATAGGCAGAAAACATCTTGTGGTCTTCTATAGGCAGAAAACATCTTGAGGTCTTCTCTAGACAGAAGACCTCTTGAGGACTTCTATGGACAGAAGACCTCTTGAGGTCTTCTATAGACAGAAGACCTCTTGAGGTCTTCTGCAGACAGAAGACCTCTTGAGGTCTTCTATAGACAGAAGACCTCTTGAGGTCTTCTATAGGCAGAAAACATCTTGAGGTCTTCTCTAGACAGAAGACCTCTTGAGGACTTCTATGTACAGAAGACCTCTTCAAGTCTCCTATAGACAGAAGACCTCTTGAGGTCTTCTACAGACAGAAGACCTCTTGAGGTCTTCTATAGGCAGAAAACATCTTGAGGTCTTCTCTAGACAGAAGACCTCTTGAGGACTTCTATGGACAGAAGACCTCCTCAAGTCTCCTATAGACAGAAGACCTCTTGAGGACTTCTATAGGCAGAAGACCTCTTAAGGTCAGACAGAAGATATCTCGAGGTATTCTATAAACGGAATACATCTGAGGGTCTTCTACAGGGAGAAGACCTCTTGAGATCTTCTATGGGCAAAAGACCACCTGGGGTCTTTAATAAAGAGAAGATCTATTGATTGACATCTTCAGAACTTCTATAGGGAAAAGACATCTTGAAAACGCCTACTGAGGTCTGCTACAGGCACAATGCTTCTTGAGGTCCCCTATATATAAAGATCTCATATGGTCATAAATAGGGAGAAAACCTGTTGACTTAATGACGTCTTCGTTAAACAGAAGTTCTTTCGAGGTCATATATAGTCAGCAAATATTTTCAGGTCTCTAAAGACAGAATACCTCCTGCTGTCATCTATAAACGGAAGAGCTCCTGCGGTCTTCTATTGACAGAAGACTTCCTGATATCTTTTATAGATAAAAGACATCCTGAGTTATTCTTATATAGAAAGGCTTCTTTAGAAGGAAGACCTCCTGAAGAAGGAAGATCTCCTGACGTCAGAAGACTTCCTGAGGTCTTCATAAGATAGAATACCTCCTAAGATCTTCTATATACCGAAGACATCTTGGTGTCTTCTATATTCTGAACATTTTCTGAGATCTTCTATATTCAGAAGACTTCCTGAAGTATTCTATATTCAGAAGACCCCCTGAGTTCTTCTATAGTCAGTTCGAAAACAGAAGACCTCAAGAGGTCTTCTATAGACAGAAGACCTCTTGAGGTCTTCCATAGGCAGAAGCCTTCTTGATGTCTTCTATAGACAGAAGACATCTTGAGATCTTCTATAGACAGAAGACATCTTGAGGTCTTCTATAGACAGAAGACCTCTTGAGTTCATCTATAGTCAGAAGACCTCTTGAGGTCTTCTATAGTCAGAATACCTCTTGAGGTCTTCTATAGACAGAAGACCTCTTGAGGTCTTCTATAGACAGAAGACATCTTGAGGTTTTCTATAGAGAGAAGACCTCTTGAGGTCTTCTATAGACAGAAGACCTCTTGAGGTCTTCTATAGACAGAAGACCTCTTGAGGTCTTCTATAGACAGAAGACCTCTTGAGGTCTTCTATAGACAGAAGACCTCTTGAGTTCTTCTATAGTCAGAATACCTCTTGAGGTCTTCTATAGACAGAAGACCTCTTGAGGTCTTCTATAGACAGAAGACCTCTTGAGGTTTTCTATAGACAGAAGACCTCTTTAGGTCTTCTATAGTCAGAAGACTTCTTGAAGTCTTCTATAGACAGAAGACCTCTTGAGGTCTCCTATAGACAGAAGACATCTTGAGGTTTTCTATAGACAGAAGACCTCTTGAGGTCTTCTATAGACAGAAGACCTCTTGAGGTCTTCTATAGACAGAAGACCTCTTGAGGTCTTCTATAGACAGAAGACCTCTTGAGGTCTTCTATAGACAGAAGACCTCTTGAGGTCTTCTATAGACAGAAGACCTCTTGAGGTCTTCTATAGACAGGATAACTCTTGAGGTCTTCTATAGACAGAAGATCTCTTGAGGTCTTCTCTAGACAGAAGATCTCTTGAGGTCTTCTATAGACAGAAGATCTCTTGAGGTCTTCTATAGACAGAAGACCTCTTGAGGTCTTCTATAGCCAGAAGACCTCTTGAGGTCTTCTATAGACAGAAGACCTCTTGAGGTCTTCTATAGACAGAAGACCTCTTGAGGACTTCTATGGATAGAAGACCTCTTGAGGACTTCTATAGGCAGAAGACCTCTTAAGGTCTTCTATAGACAGAAGACCTCTTGAGGTCTTCTATAGGCAGAAAACATCTTGAGGTCTTCTATAGGCAGAAAACATCTTGAGGTCTTCTCTAGACAGAAGACCTCTTGAGGACTTCTATGGACAGAAGACCTCTTGAGGTCTTCTATAGACAGAAGACCTCTTGAGGTCTTCTGCAGACAGAAGACCTCTTGAGGTCTTCTATAGACAGAAGACCTCTTGAGGTCTTCTATAGGCAGAAAACATCTTGAGGTCTTCTCTAGACAGAAGACCTCTTGAGGACTTCTATGTACAGAAGACCTCTTCAAGTCTCCTATAGACAGAAGACCTCTTGAGGTCTTCTACAGACAGAAGACCTCTTGAGGTCTTCTATAGGCAGAAAACATCTTGAGGTCTTCTCTAGACAGAAGACCTCTTGAGGACTTCTATGGACAGAAGACCTCCTCAAGTCTCCTATAGACAGAAGACCTCTTGAGGACTTCTATAGGCAGAAGACCTCTTAAGGTCAGACAGAAGATATCTCGAGGTATTCTATAAACGGAATACATCTGAGGGTCTTCTACAGGGAGAAGACCTCTTGAGATCTTCTATGGGCAAAAGACCACCTGGGGTCTTTAATAAAGAGAAGATCTATTGATTGACATCTTCAGAACTTCTATAGGGAAAAGACATCTTGAAAACGCCTACTGAGGTCTGCTACAGGCACAATGCTTCTTGAGGTCCCCTATATATAAAGATCTCATATGGTCATAAATAGGGAGAAAACCTGTTGACTTAATGACGTCTTCGTTAAACAGAAGTTCTTTCGAGGTCATATATAGTCAGCAAATATTTTCAGGTCTCTAAAGACAGAATACCTCCTGCTGTCATCTATAAACGGAAGAGCTCCTGCGGTCTTCTATTGACAGAAGACTTCCTGATATCTTTTATAGATAAAAGACATCCTGAGTTATTCTTATATAGAAAGGCTTCTTTAGAAGGAAGACCTCCTGAAGAAGGAAGATCTCCTGACGTCAGAAGACTTCCTGAGGTCTTCATAAGATAGAATACCTCCTAAGATCTTCTATATACCGAAGACATCTTGGTGTCTTCTATATTCTGAACATTTTCTGAGATCTTCTATATTCAGAAGACTTCCTGAAGTATTCTATATTCAGAAGACCCCCTGAGTTCTTCTATAGTCAGTTCGAAAACAGAAGACCTCTTGAGGTCTTCTATAGACAGAAGACCTCTTGAGGTCTTCTATAGGCAGAATACCTCTTGGGGTCATCTATAGGCAGAAGACCTCTTGAGGTCTTCCATAGACAGAAGACTTCTTGATGTCTTCTATAGACAGAAGACATCTTGAGGTCTTCTATAGACAGAAGACATCTTGAGGTCTTCTATAGACAGAAGACCTCTTGAGGTCATCTATAGTCAGAAGACCTCTTGAGGTCTTCTATAGTCAGAAGACCTCTTGAGGTCTTCTATAGTCAGAAGACCTCTTGAGGTCTTCTATAGACAGAATACCTATTGAGGTCTTCTATAGACAGAAGACCTCTTGAGGTCTTCTATAGACAGAAGACATCTTGAGGTTTTCTATAGACAGAAGACCTCTTGAGGTCTTCTATAGACAGAAGACCTCTTGAAGTCTTCTATAGACAGAAGACCTCTTGAGGTCTTCTATAGACAGAAGACATCTTGAGGTTTTCTATAGACAGAAGACCTCTTGAGGTCTTCTATAGACAGAAGACCTCTTGAAGTCTTCTATAGACAGAAGACCTCTTGAGGTCTTCTATAGACAGAAGACATCTTGAGGTTTTCTATAGACAGAAGACCTCTTGAGGTCTTCTATAGACAGAAGACCTCTTGAAGTCTTCTATAGACAGAAGACCTCTTGAGGTCTTCTATAGACAGAAGACATCTTGAGGTTTTCTATAGACAGAAGACCTCTTGAGGTCTTCTATAGACAGAAGACCTCTTGAAGTCTTCTATAGACAGAAGACCTCTTGAGGTCTTCTATAGACAGAAGACATCTTGAGGTCTTCTATAGACAGAAGACCTCTTGAGGTCTTCTATAGACAGGATAACTCTTGAGGTCTTCTATAGACAGAAGACCTCTTGAGGTCTTCTATAGACAGAAGACATCTTGAGGTTTTCTATAGACAGAAGACCTCTTGAGGTCTTCTATAGACAGAAGACCTCTTGAGGTCTTCCATAGACAGAAGCCTTCTTGATGTCTTCTATAGACAGAAGACATCTTGAGATCTTCTATAGACAGAAGACATCTTGAGGTCTTCTATAGACAGAAGACCTCTTGATGTCTTCTATAGACAGAAGACCTCTTGAGGTCTTCTTTAGACAGAAGACCTCTTGAGGTCTTCTTTAGACAGAAGACCTCTTGAGGTCTTCTTTAGACAGAAGACCTCTTAAGTTCTTCTATCGACAGAAGACTTCTTGAGGTCTTCTATAGACAGAAGACCTCTTGAGGTCTTCTATAGACAGAAGACCTCTTGAGGTCTTCTATAGACAGAAGACCTCTTGAGGTCTTCTATAGACAGAAGACCTCTTGAGGTCTTCTATAGACAGGATAACTCTTGAGGTCTTCTATAGACAGAAGATCTCTTGAAGTCTTCTATAGACAGAAGACATCTTGAGGTCTTCTATAGACAGAAGACATCTTGAGGTCTTCAATAGACAGAACACCTCTTGAGGTCTGCTATAGACAGAAGACCTCTTGAGGTCTTCATAAGACAGAAGACCTCTTGAGGTCTTCTATAGACAGAAGACCTCTTGAGGTCTTCTATAGACAGAAGACCTCTTGAGGTCTTCTATAGACAGAAGACCTCTTGAGGTCTTCTATAGACAGGATAACTCTTGAGGTCTTCTATAGACAGAAGACCTCTTGAGGTCTTCTATAGGCAGAAAACATCTTGAAGTCTTCTCTAGACAGAAGACCTCTTGAGGACTTCTATGGACAGAAGACCTCTTCAAGTCTCCTATAGACAGAAGACCTCTTGAGGACTTCTATAGGCAGAAGACCTCTTAAGGTCTTCTATAGACAGAAGACCTCTTGAGGTCTTCTATAGACAGAAGACCTCTTGAGGTCTTCTATAGGCAGACTACCTCTTGATGTCTTCTATAGGCAGAAGACCTCTTGAGGTTGTCTATAGGCAGAAGACAGAAGACTTTTTGAGGTCTTCTATAGACAGAAGACCTCTTGAGGTCTTCTATAGACAGAAGACCTCTTGATGTCTTCAATAGACAGAAGACCCTTGAGGTCTTCTATAGACAGAAGACCCCTTGAGGTCTTCTATAGACAGAAGACCCCTTGAGGTCTTGTGTAGACAGTAGACCTCTTGAGGTCTTCTATAGGCAGAAGACATCTTGAGGTCTTCTATAGACAGAAGACCACTTGAGGTCTTCTATAGAGAGAAGTCCCCTTAAAGTCTTCTATGGACAGAAGATGTCTTGAGGTGTTCTACAAACAAAAGACCTCTGGAAGTTTTATAAAGGGTTTAGGTAGAGGTTTCCTATAAAACTTCTTGTGGTTTCCTATAGGATGATGACCTATTTAGACCATCAGTAGACAGATGATGATGAGATCTTCCAAGACATCATGATATCTTCTATAAACAGACGTCTCCTTGAAATCTTCTATAGACAATAGACCGCTTGAGGTCTCCTATAAACAGAGGACCCCATGCGATCTTCTATACACAGAAGACCTCTTGAGATCTTCTGTGGGGTTTCTAAAGGACTTCGGTGGATGTGACGGTGGAAGACAGAAGACCTCTTGAGGTCTTCTATAGACAGAAGACCTCTTGAGGTCTTCTATAGACAGAAGACCTCTTGAGGTCTTCTATAGACAGAAGACCTCTTGAGGTCTTCTACAGACAGAATACCTCTTGAGGTCTTCTACGGACTGAAGAGCTCTTGAGGTCTTTTAAAGACAGAAGACCCTTGAGGTCTTTTATAGACAGTAGACCTCCTGAGGTCTTCTATAGACAGAAGACCTCTTGAGGTCTTTTAAAGACAGAAGATCTCCTTAGGTCTTCTACAGACAGAAGACCTTCTGAGGTCTTCTATATACAGAAGCCTTCCGGAGGTTTTCTACGGATCTCCTGAAGCCTTCCATGGACAGAATAATATAATATTGACGGAGGTCCTCCTAACGTCTTTTCTGGACAAAAGACCTTATGTTGTCTTCTACGGGCAGAATACCTGCTGTAGACGGAAAACCTGATGAGGTATTCTCTGGGCAAAAGTCCTCCTGAGGTCTTCTCTGGACAAAAGACCTCCTGAAGATAAAATACCATTTTAGGTCTTCTAAAGAAACAATGACATCATAAGATGGATACCTTTCACAATATCGTTGTCGATCGGTTAGTGTAACCTGGGGCTCACACGATGCAGGTATTCATCGTCATCGCAGACTAGTTCATGGATTTTTGGAAGAATTTTATCACAAACACTTCAAGATCTGCCTGTGCTGCTTAATCAATTACTAATGATTCATATCCTTTAGGGCGGGTCATTTCTATTTGATCCAAAAATACGATCGGTTAACGTTAACCCATGCCACCGAAGCCATCTTTGTTTCCATAGTAATTTGTATGGGACCAAAGTGAATTTTCACGATAATTCTCTAAACGCCACATTTCTGGTCTAATCGGTGAAAAGACTTTAAGAGTTCATTGTTCTGGATAAAAAACGATTTCAATAAAAATTTATGATGATCGGTTAACGATAATCCGTGCCCCCTGACCATAGTACTTTGTATGGAGACCCAATGCGAATTTTCATGAAATCGCTTTCCAAGCCACAATTATTTGCCAATCGATGAAACAATTACCAGTTCATTGTTGCGGCTAAAAGAGAATCTTTCAAAAATTGGTGAAAGTAGGCTCTGATTTTAATATTAGCTATATTATATAACCCAAATTATCTATAATTAGTCATATATGCATACTTGAGCAATATTAACATCTGCCCCATTTTAATAAATTTTTGTAGTGTTTCAAAAAAAATTCATTATTTCCTTTTCTAATTATTGACTAACCATGGGAATTGTTTTGGGAGGATCTAACGCAGTTATTTTTATTAGGAACCTATCAGAAAAACCCCTATGAAGTCTTCGTGTGTTTTGACCAAGTCGCAATAATATAATTTTCTCTTCATTTCAATGCTCTCCATGAACCATAAGCTCTTCTTCAGATATTCGTATTAATTTTTTGTTAAATTTTCAACACTAAAAATATAGTTCTGTTGAGTATATCTTCCCAATGTCCATACATTGCCCATTGCTATGCACATAACTTCACACCACAAGATATATGTATGTGTTTGCACCTGCCTGTCATCATAAGCAGCATCATCAAAGCTACTTAAATATACCAAAATCGTTCATTTTGTAACAAAAAAAGCAAACTGAATGTTTGCATAGTTAAGATGCTGTGAAATATGGCCAAAATAAGCATATTAGGCAAACAACCTGAAGAGAGAATAGCTTGGCCATAAGTTGAAGTGAAATGTTCCCAATGAAAAAGGCTTCTTTGAAACGTAGCGTGGCAAAGTACATTCACATAAGGGTCAAATTCCAAAACCACAATTTCTATCAATGGCTGACACATAGACAAAGACTCACACACACACCCACCGACCCATGTTCAATAATATACATATGTTGCTTGGGGGTTTTTTCGCCACAACGACCACCAAAAAGATTCACATCGTCAAACATTGCATAAACTAGCCTTTGTCCGTGTGGTTTTCCTTATAAAGTTTTTTCGTTTTCTTTTTTCATCTTTGAAGGGACACAATTTTCCAGCCAAATGAATCTGCAAATCCACACAAACATAAACTCAAAGAAAAAACCTTGTGAACAGATGAGAAAAAATGCAAATTTTGAGGCAATCTGCCCAACATACAAAGACCCCATTTTTTCTGTGGCTCATTTCATTTCAAATGCCTTTAAAAGACAAAGACATGGTCATAATAAAATTATGTTAAAAAGGGATGTAGACAAGTATAAATGACAGAGAGAAGAGAGCGTAGTCTGAATAACATAAAAATCCACAAAATATGGTATTTCATATTTGCCAGACATACTTTAGCAAACTATTACGAATAAAATGGAAATGAAAATGTTGGAAATGCTCGGGACGAGACCAGACATGGCAGTATTTACTTTGGCTTGTGGTAAAGACTAAATATTTTTAAAGTTAATAGTTTGATTGGTACAATGAGATATTTCGTGAAAATCTACAACTCCTTGGGAATAAAACGAACATATGATGAGATGACTACAAACATGAAGTATTCAATATTGATAGGATGCAATTCGTATCAGAACTAGAGGTGGGCGCGTGTCGTGCCGTGAGTAGTGCGTGTTCGTGCCTTCTCGAAAAACGCCGTGTTTGTGCGTGTCGTGCCGGAATAAATTTTTGGCCGTGCGTGATCGTGTTTTTTTGTTCGACACGATTTTGCACGACACGACTAAACACGACCTGCACTATGTGACACGATCGTGCTAAATTTTTGGTCTCCCTTTAGAAGTCGTGCAAAAGACTATATAAAACACGAAAATCGAACAAGAATATAAAACCTACCAAAAAATGCCTAAAATTATTTGCTTCGTTTTTGTAGTGTGGTACTTATTGCCGTTTTGTTATGGAGAGGCCAGAGTATGAGTAAAAAATATGATGTTTGTATGCAGTTTGTTTTGTTCATGAGAGAAGCAAACACAAAAACTTCCCAGAGGGTAGTTGGCAGAACGTTGTCAGATATGTTGTGGTGTGTTCACTCACCGTTCGAAGTCTCCTGGTCATGATCCAGTGCTCAACGACAAAATAAGTGCTCAATCGTCTCCGTCTCTTCCTCATCTTCGCATAATCTGCAGTAGTCGGTAGTGTCGTCTCTATCCCATCTGCAGGTCAGAGATCTTATCCTGCAGTGTCCTGTGATTGTTCCAACCATTAATTTCAGATTGGATTTCTTCATGGAGAGAAGGGATATAGTTCTTCGCTGAGATAGGTTGGGCCAGATTGCCTTTGATACCTTGCAACCGGGTTCATTGTTCCAAATCTTGTTCTAGCTGCCGCATGAAGTGACACAAGGGTGGCTTGATAGAGTTGTCGATTTCAATTTCGGTTGACTCCGATCCGCTACGTGCCAGCTCATCCGCTATCTCATTGCCTTCGATATTGCAGTGACCCGGGACCCAGCATAAGGTAACGATTGATTTTAGGTCTTCCAGAGCTTTCCTGCAGTCCAAGACCGCAGCAGACTTGATTGAGTGGGATTTAAGTGATTTAAGGGCCGCCTGACTATCCACGTAGATAGTCACCGGTCCAGTTATGTCCCCTTTTTTATTAAATCGGTTAACAAATGGCTAAGTTATAGTGGTTTAAGTCTGAAAACCCCCTCAAAAAAACTATAACTGAATTTCTCATAACTTTGAAAATAATTATTGAACAAAACAAAAAAACATTATATTTTTGAAAATTATGAGAAATTCAGTTATAGTTTTTTTGTTGGGGTTTTCAGACTTAAACCACTATAACTTAGTCATTTGTTAACCGATTTAAACAAATAATAACTTGTTCTAAAGATATTATTCACCCCTTTAAAAGGAAGAAGGATCACTAGAAATCCGTTGTGAAAAAGAAGATATGTCCGTTTAAATTTGAAAATGTAAGAAACCAAGATTTTCCCTACTTTTACCGTTATAAAAAAATAAAACGAAGTGACCCAAACGAACTAAAGGCATTGTCGTTGTCCATGGATCCCAACACGATATAATTTTGCATCAGAACACTTGAATATTTTTCTGGTAAACTTTTGTAGCACAGTGAAACTTATCGACATTTTTCGAACAGTTTGCACCTTCTCAAAGCCAAAACTGCCTGAAGGAGCATTCCAATGCTTTCGCGATGTATTAGAGAGTTCTTAATTACGGTCTTGGCTAAAATTGTATTTGTGTTGGATCGAAAATCTCAATGGTTTGGCTGTTATATGCCAAAATATCCAAAAAACGTCAATAAAAACTTCAAGTCAAAATTGGGAGTCTCGATTTTCATCGTAGACATATGGTCCAGTGAAATTTTTTGCTCAGTTCAATCCCAGGAATCAGAAACGCGAAGGGCCCATTAAGGGTTTTTCCTTCCATACAAATCACCCCGGTCTATTTTACACCAAGTATGGGGCGGTAATTGTAGTGTATGGTTCGAAATGATGTTTGGGGTTACTAAAATCATAGTGTTTGTTATAAAATGCCATTATAACGGAAAAAAGGCTTAACGGAAAATAAGGCTTAAAGCACATTATTAGGGATTATAGTAATACTTCGGCCCCTAAAGGTTTCGGCGGGGGTAAAGCATGAATACATCAATTAACCTTAAAGTGAATTTTACTACTAATGTCCCTAATTAGCTGGCAAGTCTAATATGGACCATGTTTAGAAAAGTGGGTTATACTTCCCCCACATCTGGTTAATTTCAGTACGTTTTGACATCACTCGATAGTGCTTCTAGCAATACCTTATATGCAAAATTTATTTCATCAAAATCTACACACTTTTAAATGGAATCGAGTAATCCATTAAACTGAATTTATTGTCACTAATTAGCTGTCCCACTGTATATCGATTTCTCTTTTTATACCCTCCACCATAGTATGGAGGGTATATTAAGTTTGTCATTCTGTTTGTAACACATCGAACTAATCATTTGCGACCCTATAAAGTATATATATTCTTGATCAGGATAAAATTCTAAGACGATCTAGCCATGTCCGTCTGTCCGTCTGTTGTAATCACTCTAGCGTCCGCAATAATTGAGATAGAGTGCTGAAATTTTGCACGCGAGGGTTTTTTTCCATAGGCAGGTCAAGTTCGAAGATGGGCTATATCGGTCCACTCTTTGGTATAGCCCCCATATAACGGTACCTCCGGATTTGAGGTATTTTGACGTTCTTCGCCACATTTGCAGACCGAATTAGCTATAATTTGGCACTTAGGGTTCCTAGTGATCAACAAACTTATATCCCAAAGGATATGGGCATAGGTCCATGTTTTTGTATAGTCCCCATATAACGGTACCTCCCGATTTTCGGTATTTTGAGAATTTTAGCCACAATTTGTAACCGAACTATCTGCAATTTGACATTTGAGGTTCTCAGTGGTCATGAAACATCTCCACTAAACATCGTCAACATAGGTCCATGTTTTGGTATAGCCCCCATATATCGGTACCTCCCGATTTTCGGTATTTTGAGAATTTTAGCTACAATTTTTAACCGAACTAGCTGTAATTTGCCATTTGAGGTTCTCAGTGGTCACGAAATATCTCCACCAAGCATCGTCAACATAGGTCCATGTTTTGGTATAGCCCCCATATATCGGTACCTCCCAATTTTCGGTATTTTGAGAATTTTAGCTACAATTTTTAACCGAACTAACTGCAATTTGACATTTGAGGTTCTCAGTGGTCATGAAAAATCTCCACGAAACATCGTCAACATAGGCCCATGTTTTGGTATAGCCCCCATATATCGGTGCCTCCCGATTTTCGGTATTTTGAGAATTTTAGCTACAATTTTTAACCGAACTAGCTGTAATTTGCCATTTGAAGTTCTCAGTGGTCATAAAACATCTCCAACGAAACATCGTCAACATAGGTCCATGTTTTGGTATAGCCCCCATATAACGGTACCTCCCGATTTTCGGAATTTTGAGAATTTTAGCCACAATTTGTAACCGAACTAGCTGTAATGATCGGTATTTTGAGAATTTTAGCTACAATTTTGTCTATTCAAAACTAATCGTCAATATAGGTCCATGTTTTGGTATATCCCCCCATATAACTGTACCTCCCGATTTTCGGGAATTTTCAGTGGTCACGAAATTTCTTCACTAAAATTCGTCAACATGGGTCCATTTTTGAGGGTCTACATTGTTTTGATGAAACTGCCCTCAATTTGACTCTTGAAGTTCCCTGCAGCTATAAAAGTTTTCCGTCAAAAAATTTAAAGATAGGTTGACTCTTTGATATAGCCCCATAGGTAGTACCTTTCACCTAGCTGAACACATTTTTTTAGATTAGATTAGATAACACTGTGCAACAAAATGGAGGTGAAAGTCTGGGGCACGGAAAATTCAACTTGGGGAAGAAATGCCTTGGTGAGTATATTATGAACCCCGAAGGACAGATCCGCCGTAAGTCGAACTTCCGCGTTATGGCGTGATGAAATTTTTGTTAGAGACCATGTGGGCCATCAGGAATTAGCTTTATATCTTTGTTCACTTTTGCTTAAGTGCTCTACAAAAACAACAAACAAAGATATAATGATAATTCATGATGGGTTACAGGGTCTCCTGCCCAAACTTTATCACGCCATAATGCGGAAGTTCGACTCACGGCGCATCTGTCCCTCGGGGTTTTTAATATACACACACCAAGGGCTTTCATCTCCAAAAGGAATTATCTCTGCCCCAACATTTGTGTTCACAGTGTAATTTAAGCAATTGTGGGAGGCATTAGGATTCTATCCATTGTCGAAAAGTTGTTCCACCTTAAATTGTGAAAGGACCCTAATTATTCCATTTTAATTAAGACTATTTTATGGTGGAGGGTATAAAAAGTTCGGCCCGGCCGAACTTAACGACTTTTTACTTGTTTTTTTTGTAATTTCGTGCGTGAGTGTGCGTGTTCGTGCCTTCTCGAAAAACGCCGTGTTTGTGCGTGAATGTGCATAAAAATTTTGGTCCGTGTTCGTGCATGTTCGTGCCTAATTTTTTAGGCACGCGCCCATCTCTAATCAGAACTAATCTTGGTATCCCTTCTAAACAAGACATTAGTTTGACTGTGGAAGGCAAGGAGAAGATGGTTGTATTTGCTGAGGACCTCATTCGCCATGCCATACCCTTCCGCACATTACTTAAAGCGCAATGTCACACTTCGTTCTTCACTGTCCCCTAGTACCTGACAGTTTTTATCTTTCAAAAGCAAGCTAATGTTAGGGCTGAGAATTCAAAACTTGAGTGCTGCTTTGTACATTTCATAAAAGGTCCATTGAATTCCAGATCAAGCGTATACATTTGTGTATTAGGAAAGCTCATCTTCTTCACATTTGATGTGATCCTTCCTTAGTACGCTGTTGCATCTCAACTTGGCAGTTAGGAGTACCAGAAGTAAAGAACTCGGCATAAACAAAGCCTCATGAATGTCACCAAATCGATTCAGAAGATCCTGAATCGATCGTGCTAACGTAGATTAAGGTTATGTGAAAGGACGATCGGAGACCCTAGCAAGATAAGAATAAGAAAATAATTTTAGTTATTAAGTGGAGGCGTTGGTTATGCCATGTGCTGTGGCAGGTTCCTCTCTTCTCAGCCATTTCAGGCTCTTGGTAAAAAGAAGTAGGCTCTAGGTTCGGTTTCGCAGAAGGCTGTCAGAGATTGGATCGTGCCTTCGCCTATATAATTTTAGTTATTAAGAGGAGGCGTTGGTTATGCCACGTGCTGTGGCAGGTTCCTCTCTTCTCAGCCATTTCAGGCTCTTGGTAAAAAGAAGTAGGCCACTCGGTTCGGTTTCGCAGATGCTCGATTGTCTCTGTTTCCTCCTCATTCTCGCACAACTTGCAATAGTAGATTACATTTCTGTCCCATTTTATTTAATTTGGAGTCGATTTAGCCATGTCCATTCGCCTGTCTGTCTGTCTGTCTGGCTGGTGCGAATGATAACTCTCGAACGGATCAACCGATTCGGTTTAAATTTTGGGTATAGTAATATTTTGTCCAAACATAGTTTAAGTGCGAAGATGGGCCATATCGGCCCACTCCTTCGGGTACCTCCCCCACAAAAGTTCAAAATATTTCTGTAAAATGGTGTGAACGATAACTCTCGAAGGGAGCAATCGATTTGGTCCAAGCTTTGCACATCGTATTATTCCTTCCAGATATAGATCGGGTTCGAATATGGAATATATCGATCCACTCCTTCGGGTACCTCTCACACAAAATTGGGATAAAGCGATGTTTAGGAGCTCCTCTCGGATCGTTTCGAAACTTTTTCAGTAAGTTGTCCTTGGGGCTCGCTTTACGGCGGTAAAATTTTTTTCTTGCGCAAGTTTATACTTCCTGAGATATAGGCCTAAAAGCTCCAAGAAACCCTGACGGCATTCTGATTGGTGCAGACTTTGCTCATCGTATTATTTCATCCAGTCATGTATCAGGTTGGAATATGGGCTATATCTGTCCACTCCTTCGGGTACCTCCCACACAAAATTTGGAAAATGTGAAGTTTAAGAGCTCCTCTCTCATCGTTTCGATCCTTTTTTCAGTAGGTTGTTCTAGCGGCCTCATTTACAACGGTAAAATTTTTTTCCGGAGCAAGTTTATACCTTCTAAAGCTCACCTATAGAATATAGATGATATAGAATATAGATGAGCTCTAAAGCTCACCTATAGAATATAGATGATATAGAATATAGATGAGCTCTAAAGCTCACCTATAGAATATAGATGAGCTCTAAAGCTCACCTATAGAATATAGATGAGCTCTAAAGCTCACCTATAGAATATAGATGAGCTCTAAAGCTCACCTATAGAATATAGATGAGCTCTAAAGCTCACCTATAGAATATAGATGAGCTCTAAAGCTCACCTATAGAATATAGATGAGCTCTAAAGCTCACCTATAGAATATAGATGAGCTCTAAAGCTCACCTATAGAATATAGATGAGCTCTAAAGCTCACCTATAGAATATAGATGAGCTCTAAAGCTCACCTATAGAATATAGATTAGCTCTAAAGCTCACCTATAGAATATAGATGAGCTCTAAAGCTCACCTATAGAATATAGATGAGCTCTAAAGCTCACCTATAGAATATAGATGAGCTCTAAAGCTCACCTATAGAATATAGATGAGCTCTAAAGCTCACCTATAGAATATAGATGAACTCTAAAGCTCACCTATAGAATATAGATGAACTCTAAAGCTCACCTATAGAATATAGATGAGCTCTAAAGCTCACCTATAAAATATAGATGAACTCCAAAGCTCACCTATGAGCTCTAAAGCTCACCTATGAGCTCTAAAGCTCACCTATGAGCTCTAAAGCTCACCTATGAGCTCTAAACCTATAGAATATAGATGAGCTCTAAAGCTAACCTATAGAATATAGATGAGCTCTTAAGCTCACCTATAGAATATAGATGAGCTCTAAAGCTCACCTATAGAATATAGATGAGCTCTAAAGCTCACCTATAGAATATAGATGAGCTCTAAAGCTCACCTATAGAATATAGATGAGCTCTAAAGCTCACCTATAGAATATAGATGAGCTCTAAAGCTCACCTATAGAATATAGATGAGCTCTAAAGCTCACCTATAGAATATAGATGAGCTCTAAAGCTCACCTATAGAATATAGATGAGCTCTAAAGCTCACCTATAGAATATAGATGAGCTCTAAAGCTCACCTATAGAATATAGATGAGCTCTAAAGCTCACCTATAGAATATAGATGAGCTCTAAAGCTCACCTATAGAATATAGATGAGCTCTAAAGCTCACCTGTAGAATATAGATGAGCTCTAAAGTTCACCTATAGAATATAGATGAGCTCTAAAGCTCACCTATAGAATATAGATGAACTCTAAAGCTCACCTATAGAATATAGATGAACTCTAAAGCTCACATATAGAATAAAGATGAGCTCTAAAGCTCACCTATAGAATATAGATGAGCTCTAAAGCTCACCTATAGAATATAGATGAGCTCTAAAGCTCACCTGTAGAATATAGATGAGCTCTAAAGTTCACCTATAGAATATAGATGAGCTCTAAAGCTCACCTATAGAATATAGATGAACTCTAAAGCTCACCTATAGAATATAGATGAACTCTAAAGCTCACATATAGAATAAAGATGAGCTCTAAAGCTCACCTATAGAATATAGATGAGCTCTAAAGCTCACCTATAGAATATAGATGAGCTCTAAAGCTCACCTGTAGAATATACATAGATGAGCTCTAAAGCTCACCTGTAGAATATACATAGATGAGCTCTAAAGCTCACCTATGGAATATTGATGAGCTCTAAAGCTCACCTATGGAATATTGATGAGCTCTAAAGCTCACCTATGGAATATTGATGAGCTCTGGAGCTCACATTTAGAATAAAGATGAGCTCTAAAGCTCACCTATGGAATATTGATGAGATCTGGAGCTCACCTATGGAGTATAGATGACCTCTAAGCTCACCTGTAGAATATAGATGAGCTCTAGAGCTCACCTATAGAATATAGATGAGTCCTAAAGCTCACCTATAAAATATAGATGAGCTCTAAAGCTCACCTATAAAATATAGATGAGCTCTAAGCTCACCTATAGAATATAGATGAGCTCTAAAGCTCGCCTATAAAATATAGATGAGCTCTAAAGCTCACCTATAAAATATAGATGAGCCCTAAAGCTCACCAATTAAATATAGATGATCTCTAAAGCTCACCAATAAAATATAGATGAGCTCTAAAGCTCATCTAGAAAATATATATGAGCTGTAAAGTTCACCTTTAAAATATAGATGAACACTAAAGCTCACCTATAAAATATAGATGAGCTCTAAAGCTCACCAATAAAATATAGATGAGCTCTAAAGCTCACCAATAAAATATAGATGAGCTCTAAAGCTCACAAATAAAATATAGATGAGCTTTAAAGCTCACCTATAAAATATAGATGAGCTCTAAAGCTCACAAATAAAATATAGATGAGCTCTAGAGCTCACTTATGGAATATAGATGAGCTGTAGAGCTCACCTATGAAATATAGATGAACTCTAGAGCTCACCTATGTAATATAGATGAGCTCTAGACCTCACCTATGGAATATAGATGAGCTCTAGAGCTCGCCTATGGAATATAGATGAGCTCTTAAGCTCACCTATTGAATATAGATAAGCTTTTAAGCTCACCTATTGAATATATATGAGCTCTTAAGCTCACCTCTTGAATATAGATGAGCTCTTAAGCTCACCTATTGAATATAGATGAACTCTAAAGCACACCTATTGAATAAAGATGAGCTCTATAGCTCACCTATTGAATAAAAATGAGCCCTAAGGCTCACCTATTGAATATAGATGAGCTCTAAAGCTCACCTATTGAATATAGATGAGCTCTAAAGCTCACCTATTGATTATTGATGAGCTCTAAAGCTCGCCTATTGAATGTAGATAAGCTCTAAAGCTCACCTATTGAATATAGATAAGCTCTAAAGCTCACCTATTGAATATAGATGAACTCTAAAGCTCACCTATCGAATGTTGATGAGCTCTAAAGCTCACCTAGCTGTGATCTCTTATTCTAAACTTCCTCTTATAAGCGAGTTCAGCTTCTTAACATTGATGACATACTTACGTTGTTATGTAAATTGTAAGATGTACATAATTTCAGGGTAATTATCATTCCTTTCACTTCATAATTCCTGACGCTGTAAAACCAGTTCTTTTTTTAATTTCCCTTGAAAAATTACTGCTGATCTTTAATTCCCAAAAGCTTTCATGCGAACAATATACTCTGTCAAACTCCACATTAATACCTCCAACCATTAATTTACTTTCTCGCTGACTGACTATCTAAGTTGACATGTATCACGTTTCGCGATTTGTATGCTGTGAAAACAAATCCTGTAGGAAATGCCCGTTAAGTAGTTTGCAGAGTTGGAAATAAATCATGAGACGGAATGACTGGCATCTCTACCTTAATGATGTTTCAACTGTAATTGTCTTTCAGTTCATGGTTTGTGGGTCTGATGGTTAGCTCATCAGCACGAAGGAATGCAAAGCCAAAGTCTCAAACAACAGTGAGAATACTTTTGGAATAGCTTTGCAGACAACATTTAAGTGTGATATTAACTATCACTTTGGCCGTTAGTGTGTCACTCAGTCATTTAGTTAGTCGTTGTCCTTAAGTAAAAGTTGTGTGACTTTGAAATTTATCTTTGCTCTGTTTGCATACATTTGTCAAGTCATTAAGACAGCGCACCG
This sequence comes from Musca autumnalis, assembly GCF_047663935.1. NCBI lineage: Eukaryota > Metazoa > Arthropoda > Insecta > Diptera > Muscidae > Musca > Musca autumnalis. Next base: position 26,476,175 of record NW_027411644.1, on the reverse strand, counting down.
GAATTTGATACCATTCAAAGGCAGTTCTTTATTTGCAAGTGACTCCCATTCCACAAAACTACGACACACACGGACACACTCAAGCCCACCCCTGTAGCAACCTATTTAACTTATACTAATCAAGGACATGCATTGTGTTTGAAGAACTGCCTTCAGGTCCCACCATCAGCAATTGTTCTGCACTTAGCCAGCTTGCAAGGCGATCAATCAACAAATTCAATTCCATTGCTGGAAATTAATATACATCAGTTGGCAAGAAGTCAGACATTAAATACATTATGGTGTCAAGTTGACATACTCGCAAACACAAACACACACTCACTCAGGCCTGTTAAAGAATTGCAGTGAGAAAAGCGTAAAGGAGCTAATGGAAGAAGCAGTGACATTGAAGCATTTTCCAACACTTTAAGAACACACACACTCACCCACATTCTCTTTGCCCCACAGACACATTTCAAAACCCCAATGGCCTGGTTTTCTTTGTCGTTTCACTTTTTCCTTGAATTGTTGGTCCTCCATGTTAGGTGCTGTTCAACTTGGGTGTCCTTTGCTCTGACTCTACGCTTTTGGAGGCAGCATATGGAAATGAGTGAATTTATGTTTTTTTTAGCAGCATCAAAGCACTGCCAGGCTTTGCTACTGCTGCCACCGAAAGCTATGTTGCGAACCATGAGCAACAAGAACGGTAATCAAATTGAAATAAGAAGCAGAAGAAAAAACAAAGTTTTCACTTTGCAAATCCTTTTAAAGAATATGGTCTTTCTTATTTTTTTTAAAATTAACTTCTTGAACTGTCAACGTGATAAATTTTTTAGCAAAGAATGTCGCCAAACGCCAAAAATTGCAACTATAAATATATAATCTCGCCCCCGCCCAACAAAAAAGAAAGCAAATCTTATATAAGGCAGTAAGGGAAAACAACAAATTTCATTACATTGTGGAGCAGCTAGACCCATCGACCAACAAACAACAACCTTTCCAAGCCATAATAGTCAACTAACCAAGTAACCAACTAAACTGCTGGCAACAAACCGAAAAAAGAGCAAACATTCCAACCTCTTTTCCACATGAGAAGCAGCAGCAGTACGTTCACAGTATTCGGGTAAGGGAATTATGACAAACGGTTAAAAAAATTAAAAATATGAGATCTAAAGCTCACGTACGAACTACAGATGAGCTGTGAAGATCACCTATGGACCATAGATGAGCACTTTAGCTCACCTATGTACCATAGATGAGCTCTATAGCTCACCTATGTACCATAGATGTACCATAGATGAGCCCTATAGCTCACCTATGTATCATAGATGAGCCCTATAGCTCACCTATGTATCATAGATGAGCCCTATAGCTCACCTATGTATCATAGATGAGCCCTATAGCTCACCTATGTATCATAGATGAGCTCTGTGCCTCTCCTATGTACCATAGATGATCTCTATAGCGCACCTATGTACCATAGATGAGCTCTATAGCTCACCTATGTACCATAGATGAGATCTATAGCTCACCTATGTACCATAGATGAGCGCTAAATCTCACCCAAATGAACCATAGATGAGCTCTAAAGCTCACCCGAATGAACCATAGAGCTTTAAAGCTAACCTATATGAACCATGGATGAGCTCTAAAGCTCACATATATGAACCATATATGAGCTTTAAAGTTCACCTATATGAACCATAGATGAGCTCTAAAGCTCACCTATATGAACCACAGATGAGCACTAAAGCTCACATATATGAACCATAGATGAGCTCTAAAGCTCACCTATATGAACCATAGATGAATTCTAAAGCTCACCTATATGAACCACAGATGAGCTCTAAAGCTCACCTATATGAAACATAGATGAATTCTAAAGCTCACCTATATGAACCACAGATGAGCTCTAAAGCTCACCTATGAACCATAGATGAGCACTAAAGCTCACCTATAAACCACAGATGAACTCTAAAGCTCACCTATGAACCATAGATGAGCTCCAAAGCTCACCCATGAAATATAGATGAGCTCTAAAGCTCACCTTTGAAACATTGATGAGCTCTAAAGCTCACCTATGAAGAACAGATCAGCTGTAAAGCTCACCTATGAACTATAGATGAGCTCTAAAGCTCACCTATGAACTATAGATGAGCTCTAAAGCTCACCTATGAACCATAGATGAGCTTTAACGCTCACCTATGAACCATAGATGAGCTTTAACGCTCACCTATGAACCATAGATGAGCTTTAACGCTCACCTATGAACCATAGATGAGCTTTAACGCTCACCTATGAACCATAGATGAGCTTTAACGCTCACCTATGAACCATAGTTGAGCTTTAACGCTCACCTATGAACCATAGATGAGCTTTAACGCTCATCTATGAACCATAGATGAGCTTTAACGCTCATCTATGAACCATAGATGAGCTTTAACGCTCATCTATGAACCATATATGAGCTTTAACGCTCACCTATGAACAATAGATGAGCTTTAACGCTCACCTATGAACCATAGATTAGCTTTAACGCTCACCTGTGAACAATAGATGAGCTCTAAAGCTCACCTATGTACCACAGATGAGCTCTAAAGCTCACCTATGAACCACAGATGAGCTCTAAAGCTCACCTATGAACCAAAGATGAGCCCTAAAGCTCACCTATGAAACACAGATGAGCTTCAAAATTCACCTATGAACCATAGATGAGCTCTAAAGCTCACCTATGAACCATAGATTAGCTCTAAAGTTCACCTGTGAACAATAGATGAGCTCTAAAGCTCACCTATGTACCACAGATGAGCTCTAAAGCTCACCTATGAACCACAGATGAGCTCTAAAGCTCACCTATGAAACATAGATGAGCTCTAAAGCTCACCTATGAAACATAGATGAGCTTCAAAACTCACCTATGAACCATAGATCAGCTCTAAAGCTCATCTATGAACCATGATGAGCTCTAAAGCTCACCTATGAACCATAGATGAATTTTAACGCTCACCTATGAACCATAGATGAGCTTTAACGCTCACCTATGAACCATGATGAGCTCTAAAGCTCACCTATGAACCATAGATGAATTTTAACGCTCACCTATGAACCATAGATGAGCTTTAACGCTCACCTATGATCCATAGATGAGCTTTAACGCTCACCTATGAACCATAGATGAGCTTTAACGCTCACCTATGAACCATAGATGAGCTTTAACGCTCACCTATGAACCATAGATGAGCTTTAACGCTCACCTATGAACCATAGAGGAGCTTTAACGCTCACCTATGAACCATAGATGAGCTTTAACGCTCACCTATGAGCTCTAAAGCTCACCTATGAAATATAGATGAGCTTTAAAGCTCACCTTTGAAGAACAGATGAGCTCTAAAGCTCACCTATGAAGAAAAGATCAGCTCTAAAGCTTATCTATGAACCATAGATGAGCTCTAAAGCTCACCTATGAACCAGAGATGAGCTCTAAAGCTCACCTATGAACCATAGATGAGCTCTAAAGCTCACCTATGAACCATAGATGAGCTTTAACGCTCACCTATGAACCATAGATTAGCTTTAGCGCTCACCTGTGAACAATAGATGAGCTCTAAAGCTCACCTATGTACCACAGATGAGCTCTAAAGCTCACCTACGAACCACAGATGAGCTCTAAAGCTCACCTATGAACCATAGATGAGCCCTAAAGCTCACCTATAAAACACAGATGAGCTTCAAAATTCACCTATGAACCATAGATGATCTCTAAAGCTCACCTATGAACCATAGATTAGCTCTAAAGTTCACCTGTGAACAATAGATGAGCTCTAAAGCTCACCTATGAACCACAGATGAGCTCTAAAGCTCACCTATGAACCACAGATGAGCTCTAAAGCTCACCTATGAACCATAGATGAGCCCTAAAGCTCACCTATGAAACATAGATGAGCTTCAAAACTCACCTATGAACCATAGATGAGCTCTAAAGCTCATCTATGAACCATAGTTGAGCTCTAAAGCTCACCTGTGAACCACAGATCAGCTCTTAAGCTCAACTATGAACCATAGATGAGCTCTAAAGCTCACCTATGAACCATAGATGAGCTTTAACACTCACCTATGAACCATAGATGAGCTTTAACACTCACCTATGAACCATAGATGAGCTTTAACGCTCACCTACGAACCATAGATGAGCTTTAACGCTCACCTATGAACCATAGATGAGCTTTAACGCTCACCTATGAACCATAGATGAGCTTTAACGCACACCTATGAAGCTCACCTATGAAGAACAGATGAGCTCTAAAGCTAACCTATGAAGAACAGATCAGCTCTAAAGCTCATCTATGAACCATAGATGAGCTCTAAAGCTCACCTATGAACCATAGATGAGCTCTAAAGCTCACCTATGAACCATAGATGAGCTCTAAAGCTCACCTATGAACCATAGATGAGTTTTAACACTCGCACATGAACCATAGATGAGCTTTAACGCTCACCTATGAACCACAGATGAGCTCTAAAGCTCACCTATGAACCATAGATAAGCCCTTAAGCTCGCCTATGAAACATAGATGAGCTTCAAAACTCACCTATGAACCATAGATGAGCTCTAAAGCTCACCTATGAACCATAGACTAGCTCTAAAGTTCACCTGTGAACCATAGACTAGCTCTAAAGTTCACCTGTGAACTATAGATGAGCTCTAAAGCTCACCTATGAACCATAGATGAGCTTTAACGCTCACCTATGAACCATAGATGAGCTTTAACGCTCACCTATGAACCATAGATGAGCTTTAACGCTCACCTATGAACCATAGATGAGCTTTAACGCTCACCTATGAACCATAGATGAGCTTTAACGCTCACCTATGAACCATAGTTGAGCTTTAACGCTCACCTATGAACCATAGATGAGCTTTAACGCTCATCTATGAACCATAGATGAGCTTTAACGCTCATCTATGAACCATAGATGAGCTTTAACGCTCATCTATGAACCATATATGAGCTTTAACGCTCACCTATGAACAATAGATGAGCTTTAACGCTCACCTATGAACCATAGATTAGCTTTAACGCTCACCTGTGAACAATAGATGAGCTCTAAAGCTCACCTATGTACCACAGATGAGCTCTAAAGCTCACCTATGAACCACAGATGAGCTCTAAAGCTCACCTATGAACCAAAGATGAGCCCTAAAGCTCACCTATGAAACACAGATGAGCTTCAAAATTCACCTATGAACCATAGATGAGCTCTAAAGCTCACCTATGAACCATAGATTAGCTCTAAAGTTCACCTGTGAACAATAGATGAGCTCTAAAGCTCACCTATGTACCACAGATGAGCTCTAAAGCTCACCTATGAACCACAGATGAGCTCTAAAGCTCACCTATGAAACATAGATGAGCTCTAAAGCTCACCTATGAAACATAGATGAGCTTCAAAACTCACCTATGAACCATAGATCAGCTCTAAAGCTCATCTATGAACCATGATGAGCTCTAAAGCTCACCTATGAACCATAGATGAATTTTAACGCTCACCTATGAACCATAGATGAGCTTTAACGCTCACCTATGAACCATGATGAGCTCTAAAGCTCACCTATGAACCATAGATGAATTTTAACGCTCACCTATGAACCATAGATGAGCTTTAACGCTCACCTATGATCCATAGATGAGCTTTAACGCTCACCTATGAACCATAGATGAGCTTTAACGCTCACCTATGAACCATAGATGAGCTTTAACGCTCACCTATGAACCATAGATGAGCTTTAACGCTCACCTATGAACCATAGATGAGCTTTAACGCTCACCTATGAACCATAGAGGAGCTTTAACGCTCACCTATGAACCATAGATGAGCTTTAACGCTCACCTATGAGCTCTAAAGCTCACCTATGAAATATAGATGAGCTTTAAAGCTCACCTTTGAAGAACAGATGAGCTCTAAAGCTCACCTATGAAGAAAAGATCAGCTCTAAAGCTTATCTATGAACCATAGATGAGCTCTAAAGCTCACCTATGAACCAGAGATGAGCTCTAAAGCTCACCTATGAACCATAGATGAGCTCTAAAGCTCACCTATGAACCATAGATGAGCTTTAACGCTCACCTATGAACCATAGATTAGCTTTAGCGCTCACCTGTGAACAATAGATGAGCTCTAAAGCTCACCTATGTACCACAGATGAGCTCTAAAGCTCACCTACGAACCACAGATGAGCTCTAAAGCTCACCTATGAACCATAGATGAGCCCTAAAGCTCACCTATAAAACACAGATGAGCTTCAAAATTCACCTATGAACCATAGATGATCTCTAAAGCTCACCTATGAACCATAGATTAGCTCTAAAGTTCACCTGTGAACAATAGATGAGCTCTAAAGCTCACCTATGAACCACAGATGAGCTCTAAAGCTCACCTATGAACCACAGATGAGCTCTAAAGCTCACCTATGAACCATAGATGAGCCCTAAAGCTCACCTATGAAACATAGATGAGCTTCAAAACTCACCTATGAACCATAGATGAGCTCTAAAGCTCATCTATGAACCATAGTTGAGCTCTAAAGCTCACCTGTGAACCACAGATCAGCTCTTAAGCTCAACTATGAACCATAGATGAGCTCTAAAGCTCACCTATGAACCATAGATGAGCTTTAACACTCACCTATGAACCATAGATGAGCTTTAACACTCACCTATGAACCATAGATGAGCTTTAACGCTCACCTACGAACCATAGATGAGCTTTAACGCTCACCTATGAACCATAGATGAGCTTTAACGCTCACCTATGAACCATAGATGAGCTTTAACGCACACCTATGAAGCTCACCTATGAAGAACAGATGAGCTCTAAAGCTAACCTATGAAGAACAGATCAGCTCTAAAGCTCATCTATGAACCATAGATGAGCTCTAAAGCTCACCTATGAACCATAGATGAGCTCTAAAGCTCACCTATGAACCATAGATGAGTTTTAACACTCGCACATGAACCATAGATGAGCTTTAACGCTCACCTATGAACCACAGATGAGCTCTAAAGCTCACCTATGAACCATAGATAAGCCCTTAAGCTCGCCTATGAAACATAGATGAGCTTCAAAACTCACCTATGAACCATAGATGAGCTCTAAAGCTCACCTATGAACCATAGACTAGCTCTAAAGTTCACCTGTGAACCATAGACTAGCTCTAAAGTTCACCTGTGAACAATAGATGAGCTCTAAAGCTCACCTATGAACCACAGATGAGCTCTAAAGCTCACCTATGAACCATAGATGCGCTTCAAAACTCACCTATGAACCATAGATCAGCTCTAAAGCTCATCTATGAACCACTATGAACAATAGATGAGCTCTAAAGCTCACCTATGAACCATATATGAGCTTTAACGCTCACCTATGAACCATAGATGAGCTTTAACGCTCACCTATGAACCATAGATGAGCTTTAACGCTCACCTATGAACCATAGATGAGCTTTAACGCTCACCTATGAACCATAGATGAGCTCTGAAGCTCACCTGTGAACCATAGATGAGCTGTGAAGCTAACCAATGAACCATAGATGAGCTGTGAAGCTCACCTATGAACCATAGATGAGCTGTGAGGCTCACCTATGAACCATAGATGAGGTGCGAAGCTCACCTATGAACCATAGATTAGGTGCGAAGATCACCTATGAACCATAGATGAGCTGAGAAGCTCACCTATGAACCATAGATGAGCTGTGAAGCTCACCTACGAACCATAGATGAGCTGTGAAGCTCACCTATGAACCATAGATGAGCTGTGAAGCTCATCTATGAACCATAGATGAGCTGTGAAGCTCATCTATGAACCATAGATGAGCTGTGAAGCTCATCTATGAACCATAGATGAGCTGTGAAGCTCATCTATGAACCATAGATGAGCTGTGAAGCTCACCTATGAACTATGGATGAACTGTGAACCATAGATGAGCTGTGAAGCTCACCTATGAACCATAGATGAGCTGTGAAGCTCACCTATGAACCATAGATGAGCTCTAAAGCTCACCTATGAATCATAGATAAGCTCTAATGTTCAACTATGAACCATAGATGGGCTCTAAAGTTCACATGTGAGCCATAGATGACCTCTAAAGCTCCACTATGAACCATAGATGAGCTCCAAAGCTCACATGTGAACCATAGATAAGCTCTAAAGCTCCACTATGAACCATAGATGAGATCTAAAACTCACCTATGAACCATAGATGAGCTCTAAAGCTCACCTATGAACCATAGACTAGCTCTAAAGTTCACCTGTGAACCATAGACTAGCTCTAAAGTTCACCTGTGAACCATAGATGAACTCTATAGCTCATCTGTGAACCATTACGAGTCTCACCTATGAACCATAGTTGAGTTCTAAAGCTCAATTATGGACGATTGGAGAGCTCTGAAGATCAGCTGTGAACCATAAATGAGCTCTAAAGCTCAAAGTTTACCTGTGAACCATAGGTGAGCTCTGTGAAACACGGATAAGCTGTGAAGCTCACCATTGAAAAAATATCAGCTGTGAAGCTCACTTATTAAACACAGATGGGCTGTAGCTCATGTATGAAATATGCGGAGCTCACATGTGAAACATAGATGCGCTGTGAAGATCTTATGAGGCAAAGATGACTCCTTTAGGTCACATGTGAACCTTATATTACCTTCGAAGCTCACCTATGAACCATAGATGATCTCTGAAGCTCACGTATGAACCATAGATGAGCTGTAACGCTCTCCTATGGACCACAGTTGAGTTCTGTTCTCCGCCTCAATTCACCAACCAGTAGCACTGCCTCATGTGTGGCATATTTATTTTTGCTGTGGTCTTTAACTTTATTTCCCTTCATGTGTGTGGGTGTTGGTGACATTTGTATGTTCACAAGTCTGAATTCATGGGCTGCGTACGAATCCATTTAAACGTCTCTGTGTATGTTTCTGCGTTAACTTCCAACCATAAATCTTAATAAGACCACAAACAAGTTCACATTGAGTTTCTTTACGTTTCTGTTCTTTTCGTTTTGGGTTTCTGTTATCATGCAAAACGCAACACTGACATAGTGCGAGCAGCTAGTTTGTCCGTTTACTGGTGGCATTGCTGTGACCCCCATTGGCATTTTTGCTATTCTTGGCATGACTGTTTTGCGGGTTATTATTACTACGACTGTTGTCGGTTTTTTTGATGGTTATGAATGTGTGTCACAGTGCGGTAAGTTAGTGCCGTCGTGCGTATGTCCGAGCATGTTATAGACTGGTTGATGCAGTTTTGTTACTCCACTCTATGTGTAAAGGAAACATGAATATCTAAAATTACATTAGATGAACTTCTTTGAACTGTTCATAAGATTATGTAGCGGAAAGTTTTGGTAGAAAATTGTGTGACAGAACTTATTTAAAATATGATTTTTCTTATGACATACAAAACTACTCCGAACTTTTTTTTATAGGAATTCGAAACAAAAAAAATTGAAAACAAAAACTATTGTGGATTTTACTATGAAAACACAAAGTAAGAAACATTGTCAGCCAACGAATTTATCTGATGACCGGACCGGTCTTAAATTAACTTATGGCATAGAAACAGTGTATGTGTTGTCGTCCATGAAAATTATACTTCTTTTTACTTTAAAATTTTAATTTGATTTGTTTAAAGTTTATTTTAACATTTAAAATTTAAAATTGAAACCCCAACCAAACCCAGACCAATGTCCCAAAAAAATACATAAAATATTAATTCACTTTCATATTCAAGCCAAAATATGCACATAATTATTAAAAAATTCACTCGTTAGCATTAAACAGGTCACGCATAACATTGGCGTACTATATTGATATTCGCATTTAAATTAATATTCTCACCCAAAATGCAAAAAATAACCTACATACATATATATGTAGGTATTTCTCATTAAAACTTAAAAATTTTCTTCATAATGAGAAGAACAAACTAACGAAAGAATATTTGAATTTAAAATGGGATACTACATCCACACTGTGATGAACGCCTAGCTTGCTCACCAAACGTCACCCCTAAATTTGGGTCACATACCTCACATATGTGACCTCATTAATAACGAAAAATGACCGAAATTCGTGATTACTTATTATTTTATGGTCATAAATATATATTTGAGTAGAATATTTTGCATAAATTATGGTAAATAAAATAAGAGTTCCATAACGGGCACACATACATTCACATTGTATGTGTGTGTGTTGGTTCTTGCTGCAAAAAACTACATGCATAATATTCTTGGGAAAAAATTAACATGTTTTCGATATTCATAAAGAAAAAAATGTTGAAATTGTGTCCACATTTTCAACTCAATATCTGTTATAATGCGTGATGTTGAAATCTATCATAAACACACCGCATGACCAAAGTGTTTATATGACAAATGACCTCGATGGACAGGCTATTAAAAGACCGTTGAACGTTGTTGATTTTTTTAATATTGTCATAGTCAGCTTTGGTGAATGTCAAATTAACAGTGCAAAACAATTAAGACCCATATTAAGGCTGGAAAATATTCTATTGTCATCCATTAAAATATTTCAATAAACATATGTATATTGGAAAAGAAACTTGCATACTAATCATTATCAGAGATGTCAGACACAGGAGATTTTTAAAAACAGGTTTTCAAGAAACTTGAAACCCATAATCTTAAAATATTTTTTAGCAATATTAATTATAGGTTACATGTAGGGGATGATACTTGAAGGGCTTTAACATGGTAAAATTCAATATTTATGGCGGTCCCACTGTCGTCGTTAGTTAAAATCGATCTCTCAATAGTTTCAAAATAGAAACTGTCATTAACACGTTAAAGGTAGGGTGTCGTAAAATTACTCCTAAAATTTTTGGGATTTATTTCCGATGTTATTTGGTGGACATAAACTCCAATGTCCTTTTGGTAATTTAAATAATTTAAATTTATATTATTACTAGCTGACCCGGTCCGCGTTGCTGGCCCGTTTTTAGTTTTCCGTGTAAACATTTATAACCCATCTACATATTTATATATCTACACCTTTTCAGATTCAATTCGAATCGTTTTAGTTGTAATTCGATAATTCCACTTTTAATTCGTAACATTTTATTTGTAATTCGAGAATTGCATTTGTAATTCGAAACATTTCAATTGTAATTGGAATTATTCCATTTGTAATTCAAATTTATCTGTTTGTAATTTGAATTATTTTTTTGTAATTCGAATTATTATATTTCTAATTCGACGTATTTTACTTATAATTCGAACTATTTTATTTGTAATCCGAATTATTCCAGTTGTTCCTTTTTGTTCCTTTCCTTTTTATAAATGGAATAATTTTATAAATGGAATAATTCGAATTACAAATGGAATAATTTAAATTACAAATAGAATAATCGAATTACGCATGAAATGTTGCGATTGTCTAACCGAATTGACGTAACTATGCATTCTTCTTGAAACTTAATAAAATAAAATTTTTAGCAAAACTCTCATGTAATTGTATCTCCAGATTTAAAATAGAAAATTCTTTTAATTATACGCTCCACCATAAGATGAAGGGTATCACTAACTTTTTGTTTCCGTTTGTAACGCTTCGATTTTTTTTTTTTTTTTTTTTTTTTTTGATCAGAATAAAAATGAGTTAATGTACCGATGTTCTTCAGCTGAAATCAAGATACAGCCCGCAATATTTAACATTGAACTTTGTAATGAATTTCTCCTAGGATGTTTGGTATTGGAAATGGGTTATACCGGTCCACGTTTTGATATAAACCCCATGGAACTGTACCACTCGATTTTCGGTATTCGCCATTAAATTGGATTTAGTCTTTCTTGGGGTATAAGCATTCCCATTCTGTGTCCAGTTTTTGATAAAGCACCCGCTGTTGGGTATTTTCAATATTTTAGCCAAATTATTAAACTGCAATGGCTATAATTTGGTTTGTTGGTGTCCGTTGGGGGTCGTAAATACTCCTGCAGAGTATTGTCGCTACAGGTCCACTTTTTGATAAAGCTCCCATAGAACGGTACCTCATGATTTTCTATAGTAAAGAGATTTTGCCTAATTTTCCCACCGAAATGGTTGTTGTTGGTCTCCGTCGGGGGTCGTAAACATACCTGCAGAGACTTGTCGGTATAAGTCCACGTTCTGATATAGGTACCATAGAACCGTTTGGAGGTTTCCCACCGTCATGGCTACAATTTGGTATTTAGTCTTCGTTGTGGGTAGAAGGCATTCCCACATAGACTATTCGGTACATGTTTAGGTTTTTATATAGACTACATAGAACGGTACCTCTTGATTTTCAGTATGTGCAAGGTTTTGGCCGCATTATTCAACCGATATGGCTATACTTGGTATTTAGTCACCCTTGGAGGTTTCACCAACATTATCCAACCGAAATGGCTGAAATCTGGTTTCAATATAAATTGTGGTGAAAGGTAAAAAAGTTCGGCGCGGTCGAACTTAACGCCGTTTTTACTTCTTTTTAACAAAGTGCTGATTCACTGAATACGTTATTATTTTAAGCTCCTAAACATATAAACATCTGTGATTCATGAAAAATGAATTCAAAATGCTAGTTGAATTTATCTAGACTTTGCTGTATAAAAAACGTGATCTTGATCGAGTTATTCCAAACACTGAAGTCAACGTTCATGGCGTGTTTGCAGTAAGAATAAAGTTTTCAAAAATTGGACGTAGTCGCGGCATTCTGCTTCCAAAACACTCATTAATTGAATACTAATATGTCTAATAATCTCTGATATTTCCCCCACCCACTCTATTTTCGGTATTCTCCAGCCGATTCGGAAGTTTAATTTAGAACATCATACCAGTCTTAAAGAACTTGACATACATTTAGATAGATTATAGACACCGCATTGTTGGACCGTCGTTTTAGTGACCAATGCTAATTTTTTAGACGTTCTAGTTATTTAACCATCTTTAAAATTAGGTTTTGCCTGATTTCTCAATCGATTTTTTGGAACTTCGGTCAAGCGACATTTAACATTATCGGGGTTGATCGGGTATTCCCACTTATTGAAGCCAGTGTTTATAGCGTTTTTGTAGTCACGCTATCTAAAATTAAGTATATTATCTATAACTATACAATTTTGAAAAATTGGGCTGACCGCGATTTTCCACTACCGAGATGATCATTCAGGATTAAGACAATTATTACCATAGTATTGCAAGCAATTTTTAAACAATACGTCCAAAAATATCTACGATTTCACGTTTTCTTAAAAAAAATTGTGGGGAAGGTACCCTCGTCACTCAACTGACCAGTATGAATAATAGCTAAAAACCTATTGTCAGACCTAAAAACTCCACATACAAAATTTCGTGGAATTCGGTCCAGCCGTTTCGGAGGAGTTTAATTTCGAACATCATGGCAGACTCGAAGAATTTTATATATATATAGATTATTGACACTTTATATGTTATGTTAAAATTTGTATTAAGAAAAACATAACAAAAGCATTTAAAAATACCTTAAGGAGATCTTTACCGAATTGAACAAATAAGAAAGCACCAGTCAGCTGTGCAGAAGCAAGATATATACCCTCAGCCTCTGACCAAAAAAGAAGCAAACACAACAATTATACCGTATAAAAATATATATTGATTTTGTATCACAAGTTTGTTTCAAAATTCGTGGTATCTGTAGGTACCGTAATGTGGGGCTATAACAAATCACTGACATATATAACAAGTAAGAAAGTGTCAGTCGGCTTTGCCGACAGATATATACCCTCAGCCAATGTAAAGCGAAACTCTTACCTCCAGAAAGATCAAATGTACTTGCCGACAAAAATGTGGATTAGGAATTAACTGCACTAAGACACAAATGTTGAACTTTTGTAGGGCAGGTACCCTTAGGGAGGACCGATATGGGTCATTTTAGAAGTTAAACTAAATTTTGATAAAATATTAGGAAATCTAAAGTTTGGACCAAATTGGTTGCCCATTCAAGCGATATCGTCCTAGCATTTTAGTGAAATTTTTTAAATATTGGGAAGAAGTACCGAAAGTTGTTGACCGGTATTGCCCATGAAACTAAGTTTGGATATAATATGACGAAGAAGAAATGTTGGACCAAATCGGTTGAACACTTCAAGAGTTATAGTGGGGGTTTTTTACACCTTTTGGGCTGTTTTCCCAAGAAATATGGACTTGCCCCTGAAAAAACTTTTACCGTCGTAATGGAGGTAGCGAATGCAAATCGCTTCAACAAAAATCAAAGTGATTCGAGCGTAGGTCTTAAAGTGAACTTATCCGAAATTTTGTGTGAGATGTACCAGAAGGCGTAGACAAATATAGTCCATATTCGAACCTGATCTATATCTGGTAGATATATTAGGATGTGCAAAGTATAGATTACATCGGTCACTCCCTTCAAGAGTTATCGTGCGCAAAATTTTTCCGAACGTTTTTGAAGTTTTGTGGGGGAGGTACCTGAAGGAGTGAACCGATATAGCCCATCTTCGAATTTAAACTATGTTTTGATAAAATATTACGAAGTCCAAATTTTGGACCGCATCGACAGATCCGTTCGAGAGTTATCTTGCGCTCCAACCACTACACAAGGTGTCATAGGGGCTTTTTGCAAATTTCTGGCCATTTTCTGAGGAAGTATGGACTTGCCCCTGAGGAAACTTGTACCATCGTATAGGGGACAGTGAATACAAGATGTTACAACAAAAACCAAGGCGATTCGTGAGCAGGTCCTAAACTGAACTTTTCCGAAATTTTGTGTGGGAGGTACTCGAAGGAGTTTACCGATTGAGTCCATATTGGAACCTCATCTAAGTCTGGTAGAAATTTCGTAATGTGCAAAGTAATGACCAAATCGGTCACTTCCTTCAAAAGTTATCGTGCGCACAAATTTTCCGAACATTTTCGAACTTTTGTGGGGGAGGTACCGGAAGGAGTGGACCGATATAATCCATCTTTGAACTTGAACTAAGTTTGGACAAAATATTAAGAAAGCCAAATTCTGGATCGAATCGGCAGATCCGTTCGAGAGTTATCTTGCGCTCCAACCACAACACATGGTGTCATAGGGTTTTTTGTAACTTTCAGGCTATTTCCTCAGGAAGTATGGACTTGCCCCTAATGAAACTTACAGCGTCGTATAGAGGACAGCGAATACAACGTGCGTAAACAAAAATCAAAGCGATTCGAGACCAGGTCCTAAACTGAACTTTTCCGAAATTTTGTGTGGGAGGTACCTGAAGGAGTGGACCGATTGAGTCCATATTGAAACCTCATCTAAGTTTGGTAAAAATTACACGATGTGCAAAGTATGGACCAAATCGGTTATTCCCTACAAAAGTTATCGTGCGCACAAGTTTTGCGACAATTTTTGAACATTTGTGGGGGAGGTACCTGAAGGAGTGGACCTATATGGCCCATCTTCGAACTTAAATCGAATCTGGACAAAATAATTCGATACCCAAAATTTGAACCGAATCGATTGATCCGTTCGAGAGTTATCGTGCGCACCAGCCAGCCAGACAGACAGACAGACGGACAGACAGACAGACAGACAGACAGACAGACAGACGGACGGACATTGCTAGATCTACTCAAAATTGTCTGAAACGGATATCGTACAAACATACTTGGGGTCTAAAACCATTATTTCGATGAGGCACATTTTTGGTCGTATCAAAGTGTAAATACCCTCTTTAGCCTAAAGGCTGAGGGTATAAAAAAATTTTAATAAGTAAACTTCTGCTGAAAAAAAATCAAAACTATCCGAATTTTGTGTGGGAAGTACCCGAAGGAGTGGATCGATGTAGTCCATATTTGAACCAGATCTATATCTAGAAGGAAAAATATGATGTGCTAATTTGGGATCAAATCGGTTGCTTCCGACCGTTCGGCCATTCACACCATTTTATTGAAAATTTTTGAAGTTTTGTGGGGGAGGTAAATTAAGGAGTGGATTGAAATTGGCCGTATTCGAACTTAAACTAAGTGAGAAATCATGAGTTGAATTTCAAGTTTAATTTTTGTAAGTTGTCCGAAAATGCCCCACAAATTTTAATTTAATTTCATTAAAACAAGTAAAAAAGTATCAGTCGGCTTTGCCTGTGTGGATTGAAATAATTTTTTCCCAAAAAAAACTTGTGTATTTAGGATGGTTTTCACAATGTTGGGCGTATGAATCGACAAAACTATGGATAGGATTAAAGCTCAGAAATTTGCGGGGATATCGATAGATTATCTGTTTTTACCATACTAGCCTACGAAAAACATAATATCGCTGTAAACAGGGCCACTAGGAAAACCTTCGGTAAAATGTCCAAAGGAACCTCGAACAGACCCTTAACCACACAAAAATGTTGAACATTTGTGTGGGTGGTACCCCAAGGATTGGACACTTGGGGCCCAAATTTGAACATAAACTAAGTTTCGACAACATTTAGACATTTCGGACGAAATCGGTTGCTACGTCTATGAGATATCGCGCGTGCCATTTTAGCGAATATTTTCGAACTTCTGTGGGTGAGGTACCGGATAGAGTGGACCTATAACCACCATCTTCGAATTTCATCTAATATTCGAATAAATATTACGATATGGAAAGTGTGGACGAACGCAGTATTCGGTTCGAGCTCTGCAGCCACTACATATGGGGTTTTTTACAACTTTCGGACTGTTTTCTCAAGAAGTATAAACTTGCTCCTGAAACAAGTAAAAAAGTGTCAGGCGGCTTTGCCGACAGATATGTACCCTCAGCCAATGTGAAGTGAAATTTTCACCTATTGACAGATCGAATGTATTTAAGGTCTCTTCAGAAATTTGTGGCCCTTTTTGGACATTTGAACTTGCCGACAAAAATGTGGATTAGGAATTAACTGCACTAAGACACAAATGTTGAACTTTTGGGTGGATCGGCATTGCCCCATGAAACTAAGTTTGTGTATAATATGACGAAGACTAAATGTTGGATCAAATCGGTTGAACAGTTCGAGAGTTATCGTGCTCCCGGCCGCCACATATGGTGACGTAGGGGTTTTTACAACTTTCGGGCTGTTTTGCCAAGAAATATGGACTTGCCCCTGAAAAAAACTTTTACCGTCGTAATGGAGGTAGCGAATGCAAATCGCTTCAACAAAAATCAAAGTGATTCGTGATCAGGTCTTAAAGAGAACTTATCCGAAATTTTGTGTGAGAGGTACCAGAAATATAGTCCATATTCGAACCGGATCTATATACTCGTATTATGACACAAACAAATTGCCAAAAACACAAACATATAAAAATAAATTAAGTTGCATCTTGGGGTGTTGATAAATTGATGTTAGAAAATCTTACATGCAATTCTCTCCCTAATTGCTTTGTCTCTCTCCATATACAAAAATACCACCCATTGTCATGGACGACGTATAAGTGTTTTTATTTTGATTGTTGTATATTAATCATACACAACGAATAAAAACCTTCTTGGTTGATTTCCTTTCATGACAGCAACAACAACTGCCTTCCTTACCAATTTCCCTAACTAGCTACAACGTAGAACCAATTCACTTGAATATATTGTGACAGACATAATAAAAATGTCCAATTAAATTAAATGATCACAAATTTCGATTTGACAGTTTCGAGGCAAAACAAGTAAAGAAAATACCACAAAAACAACATGAAACTATTTCCATTCTTTATTAACTCACATCCATCCACACAAACAGAGGCAATAGTTGGTTGCCTAACAAAATCACTATTTTGGGTTTTTGTAGGCAAAGGAGTAGAAAGGAAAATATAAACATACATACGTATGTACAAGTATGTATGTATGTGACCGGCTAACCTCTGTTTTGGATCATTTATTTCATAGGCAATTTTGCGGCCTTTGCTATGCCCTACAGGCAGCACAATATAGGGGAAAATAAATCTGATTTGTTACAAAATCTATAAGACAAATTTGAATAACTGACGCACTATACGCAATATAGCACATGTCACATACCAACAACGATGACATCGACTTAATGCACCAAACTTTAAGAACGGTAAGTGACACTTTCGACCAAATTGAGATAAAACCTTCATAAGAGAAGGTTTAATATATTTTACTGGAAGTGGTGAAAGGTGGCACATAGTCTACTCCACTATTATTCTATCTATTTCCCGTCATCCTCCTCGTTTGCGTTTTGCGCATATGAAAATAAGTTTTGTCTGTCATGTTGTCATGTGGGATACATTTAGTTTTTTTTCGTTTCTTTCTTCACATCTTTATCGTTCTTAATTCTCATTGTTGTTTTACACTGCTATTCCAACCATATTATTATTGTTGTTAATTTCTGGTTTCGCTTTTGCTTCCATTTTCTTTATTTATATTAGTTTGATGCCACACACTAGCTTGTTCTTTGTTTGTTTCTGTTATTGTCACATTTATACCTTTGTTAACCACTCCACTCCACATCCTTTGTCACTGTTTCTTGTCTTCTTTCCATCTTTTTTTGTTTTAATCCGATAAAAGCTCGTGTTGCAAATACATGGGATAATAAATTTCCATGTGACAAGGACATACTTTTGTGCTACGTTCTACAGTAGCAACTAAAGCAGACAAATATTCTTAAATACCAATAGCAAACACAACAACAACAACAGGAGCAAGAATAACAAAAACATTCACACGGAGATAGATAGACATGACCATACCACTGATAAAATATCAAAACAAATAAGGAAAAATAGAACCGTATTAATGGGTTATGTAGAAAGTGATATGGAATTATTTAAAATGTCTAAAACCAGTTTTAATATTGCTAAGGTTAAGTCACTTTCGAACCCTGGAAAGAAGTAAGATAGGAACTTTTGGCGAAGTTACGCTGACTGATTCGAAGAGGTGCGTAGTTTATTTTTATAGACAGTTTGTCGAGCACCCCGGGAGTGACAGGGCGAAGAGAAGAGTACTAGATCTCTACCGGCCGAGGATGAACTACGACAATTTCTACTGAAAATTGTCATCAGGAACGCTAAATCTCACTAAAGTTCTCAACCTGTCGCTAGCCACATCGTTCCCGAAGTCTGGAAAGTGAGCAGGTTGCGCGCAAAGGTGAATCATAAAGACCTATTTCGCTTTTGTCGCCCATAGCAAAGACCCTTGAGTCTTCCCCAGTATAAGAAATAGTTATACAGTCGCCGGTCATCAATATGCAGTTAGTAAGCAGCACAGCTCGACAACAGCGCTGCACGCCATCTCCACACATATTGGTCGAGGACTCAAAAGCCTTTGATACTCTCAAGACTTCCACGCTGTTTGAGGACATTGACCAGACAACCCTCCGGCCAAGCTTCAAACTTTTGACAATTCCCAGCATAAGAAATGTTGATCCAGTCGCCGATCATCAACATGGAGTCAGTAAGCAGCACAGCACAACAACAGCGCCGCACGCCATCTCCACACATATTAGTCGAGGACTCAAAAGCCTTTGATACTCTCAAGCCCTCCACGCTGTTGGAGGGCATTGATCAGACAACCCTCCGGCCAAGCTTAAAACGTTTGATAACACTGTGCAACAAAATGGAGCTCAAAGTCTGGGGGGTGGAAAATTCCTATTGGAGATGAAAGCCCTTGGTGAGTATATACAGAACCCCGAAGAACAGATTCGCCGTGAGTCGAACTTTCGCGATATGGCGTGATGAAGTTTTTGCTGTAGACCCTAAAAGCCATCTGGAATCAGCGTTATATCATTGTTTCCTCTTGTTAAGGCATATATTTAAGATAACATGTCTTCAGTCAAATCGAATGGGGATTATTTTCGTAGAGCACTTCGACCTTCTAACTCGCTTCCTTCAATGCCCTTTTCGTCCTTTATTTTAAGAGCCGCTATAAAAGTACCACAAGATGACGTTTTTCAGCTTCGAAATGTTCTGCAAAAATGTCGGCCAGAAAATTTTAGGTACGGCTCACATTGACAACAAATCGATTTTGTCGCGTTTTGGTGGTCGTTTTGTGCATTTACCCTGTTTTTGTTCAGAAAAAGACTATATTTTGTTTTTTGTATATTCGTTACAGAACTGTCAAAAACACAAAACACAGTTTTTTTCGGAGCAAACAGGGTTAAATGCACAAAATGACTTCCAAAACGCGACAAAATCGATTTGTTGTCAATGAGAGCCGTACCTAAAATTTTCTGGCCGACATTTTTGCAGAACATTTCGAAGCTGAAAAACGTCATCTTGTGGTACTTTTATAGCGGCTCTTAAAATAAAGGACGAAAAGGACATTGAAGGAAGCGAGTTAGAAGGTCGAAGTGCTCTACGAAAATAATCCTCATTCGAGGATGACATGTCATCTGAAATATATGCCTTAACAAGAGCAAACAAAGATATAACGCTGATTCCAGATGGATTTTAGGGTCTACAGCAAAAACTTCATCACGCCATATCGCGAAAGTTCGACTCACGGCGAATCTGTCCTTCGGGGTTCTGTATATACTCACCAAGGGCTTTCATCTCCAATAGGAATTTTCCACCCCCCAAAATTTCGGTTCACAGTGTAATCAATTATATGTGAGGACACCAGTCGTACATGGAATTCAGCAACAAGAAGTACAAGATCCGTAGAGGTGAGTGATATCTCCTAAAGTGTTTAACCACTACCTTCCCTGTATTCCGACTGTGCGATCTTCACGTAAATTACCTCCCCTGATGTTATTTGTGAAAGGCTGAACTTCTGTTTGTCCGATCTTACCATCTTTTTTCAAGCGAGGAATATGCAAATATCCGCCACTAAATCTACTCTGCATGGGCGGCATGGGTGGGAAAAGCGTTGAATGCCATGGTCAATGGTAACAGAATTCCGACCAGAAACTACCCCTAAATTCTAGAAGTCACATTCGACTCCATGTTCACGTCCACTATCGCTATCTGCAACAAGCTAAAATGCAGCAACAAGGTCCTCAAGTCTCTAGCCGGCAGCACCCAGGGTGCAAATAAAGAAATCTCGTTGACCACATATAACGCAATAGGTCCGCCTGTGGTAAGCTATGCAGCGCCAGTTTGGTTCGCGAATCTAACTTCAACTCGATGAAAAGATATTCAAACTTGTCCGAATGCCGCCCTGAGAACAGCAACATGTTGCCTCCTAATGTCTCCAGTGGACCATCTACATAAGGAGGCAACGATTCTTAAAGAACAGCAACACAATGGCCTGCTTTCGTTGCAGTTCTTGCTCGGGTGTTACCGTGAGAGACATTGTAATCACCACATGGTGGATAGGACCCCCCAGACAGGTCAAGAGGGATCTCCATGATCTAGAAAGATAAATCCAGCTTTACAAGAAAGAATCAAGATCAACAGGCATATCGGCAGCAGGTTTGAATAGCATTCATTCGGATGCAGTCGCAGATGCCATAAACAACTATCGAATGAATGCGGTCCTCGGAGGTCATCCCCCATCTATCGTAGCTGAGGAGTGTCAGCTACGACGACAAATCAGAGTAGTTTTGTCTCAACTACGCTCAGGATGGTGCGGCCGTCTAAATTCCTATAGGGCAAGGATCGATGACACGCACAGTGCGAAATTTGGGAAGTTTTGTGGAACTTTAAGGGATTTTCAAAGTACATGAAATTAATTAAATTTTTATTGAATTCGTTAGCTAAGTACTCCACTGCAAATGGTCCATACTCAGTTTGCCGATTTACTACACGAAACGACTTAAAAATGCACTTAAAGTTGCACTTTTGTTTAATAATTTTTTTTTTGTAAGCAATGTATTTTTGATTCATTAAACAAATGGAGTGGCGCGGACAGTATGCCATGATTTATTTCTCTTAATATTTTACAAAACAATTATGATATTTTACACTTAAAAAATGCAAAAAAACCCTTATTGTTTTCGTGCAATTTTAGTCAGAAAGAAGTGATTTTTTGAGGTTTTCAAAATTATAATTTTTTATTTTCCGTGGACATTTCAAAAGTGAGTTCCGTACATTCATGTGTTAAAATATATATAATCTGATAGATTGGATTCTCCTCTGTTCGCAAAGCTATAAAACAGCTGCGGTATCGCGCGGTCTTTGGAGATTTTCAAGATTTTCTAAAAAGACTTCGGGAATTTCATTCAGTTGCATTTTCCAAAAGTGGAAGGTAATCGCGAGAATGAACGCCATTGTTGACTGTGTTTTGAAGAAATGGACTCACTAATTCTAACAATGACAATTTCTGTAAAATTAAGAAACCTCTCGCAATTTTTCATAGTTTTGACCTCTAAATGTTGGTGACTTACATATACTGCAACATTTTAGATGCTGCGGTGCAAATACCAAAATACGTTAAAAATTGTAATGCAGTGCAGACCTGAACTTGATCTGAAAGACATTATTAAAAAAAATTAATGGTACAGACCTGCTGAATGGACCAATAAACATTATAGATACAAATGAAAACAAAAAGTATTGAAATATTATTCCTTAATAGATGTGTAGGGTTGTGGGGCTTCACCCAGAAGTGGACCTATGTTGACAGCTTTTGTGTGAGGAAGTTTTTTATTCGATAACATCTTAAAATTTAAATTTGCATCAAAATCGTATGCAATTTTTGTCTTTATTCTTTAAAATACCCAATATGATGGAACCCGGCATGTGGGGGCTATTCCAAAACGCGAACCTATATTGAAAATATTTTGTACATAAGTTTTCTATCCGCAGAAAACTCAATATACCAATTTGCATCAAAATCGATTGAAAAATGAATGTAAAACGTAAAAACGGCAGACACCGTTACATGAGCGCTACAGGAAACAGCGGGTCTATGTGGCCCAATTTGAGCCCCACACTGTCCACTAATATAAGAAACATTTGTGCAAAATTTTAGGAATCTACACCTTTTCCTTTAAAAGTTATTAGTAAAGTTCCGCTAAAGTGCTCATATTTTGCACTGTGACACGGTGCAAAACATCTACCAAGAATACGACACCGGTCCGACGACACACTGTACCTTTTCAACTGTCCTGCCAAACCTACTCAGCTAGCTCCAATAGATTTGTGGTTACATCCCATCGAAGCAGCCGCATTCATAGAACTGGATATAGACCCAAGCAAGATTATGCAGAAGAATTATTTTACAAACATATAATAAAACAAGTAAGCAAAGGCTATAGTCGGACGGGGCCGACCATGTGATACCCTACACCACAACCTGTAGGAATTAGCTATGTGCAACCGCCTTGCACGCTGGATGTCCGGGTTCGATTCCCATCAAATTGTCTACGGTTGCAAAATACCCCTTAGTAATGTTGGCGATATTTCCTGAGTATTTCAGCCATGAAAAACGTCTCTACAAGTGGCAACTTAGGACACGCCGTTCGGACTCGGCGATAAAAAATAGGTCACATATCAATAACTTAATATGAATCCATTGATATAAGAGAAGCCTCCCTTGTCTTTACTGGCATGTTTGTGGAAAAATATATAAATTTTACATTTCTAAAAAATATTCGAAAATAATATATTGTGATATCAAAAATATATTTTATACCGGTAGAAATAAATAACAATGAATAGAAATTCAAAAACATGCATGCAAACAAATTTATAAATTCCAAAATTATTCATGTTCAATTATACTGTAAAGAAGATAGAAGATGTAACACGAGCTTGCTTCAAAATACGGGGAATCTGTAAGTATCGTAATATGGGGCTATACCAAATCAAATTTAATAAGCTAACTACTGAGTTTTGGAAAAGTTTGAGAATTTTTTTTTCAGATTTGTAATTTTAGTTGGAGCCGCACAGTGGAAAAAAATACCGATCTAGCGCGCCAAAAGTAAAAAAATCACATACGCCAATTTAAAAATGGTTGTTGCAGTATTAATCTAAGGTGTCCAAAGAATGCAATGGCATTTAAAATAATTTGTTTTGCATCAGTCTAAGTGGAATAACGGTCCGTTTTTGGTTGACATTTTTTGAACTAGTTTTCATAATATAGTTTAGTAGTAAATTTGTGATTGTCGAATGCACTCTTCCTACAAAGTAATTTTAACGCTTTATTGAATTTAACATTTCGTGAAGCAGGTGATTTAAAAAATGTTGAATATAAGATATTATTTATTGCAACTCGGATTTTACACTTAAAACATGTGACATCCGATTTTTTTCCAAATTAAGCACTTTGTTAAAGCTATTACTAAGGAGTGTCGGGGGATGGCGCGTAGATTTTTTATTTTATTTTTAGTACACATAGTTCTTAACTAATTTGTAAAATTTTAGCTGCAACAAACTGCAACATTTTATTACTATTTTAATTAATATATTTATGGACAAACATACAATAAAACATAGACTTTTACTTTTGGCGCGCCAAATCGGTACTTTTTTCCACTGTGAGCCGGCAGGGGATTTTGGAACTTCTGGACTATAATCTCAGGAAGTATGACTTACCCCGGGAAAGAGACCAGAATAGGGATAGTAAAAAGAACATTCTTCTTAAAAAAAAAAAATAATAATAATGATCAAATAGATCCGATACGGGTCCTCAAACTGCACTTTTCCCAAATTTTGTGTGGGAGATCCTCGAAGGACGGACCGATATAGTCCATATTCTGACCTGACACATGACTGGATGAAATAATACGATGTGCAAAGTTTCGACCAATCAGAAAATCCCCTTGAGAGTTAACTTGCGGATTTGCGGCGCAAGTACAATCTGCTGAAGAAAATTCAAAACAATTCGAGAGGACTCTTAAATTTCCCTTTTCCGAATTTTGTGTGGGAGGTACCCTTAGGACCGATATAGTCTTATCCGATCTATATCTGGAAGGAATAATAATATATGGAAAGTTTGGAGCAAATCGATTACTCAGTTCGCCAGTTATCGTTCACACAATTTTTCGAACACAATTTTGAACTTATTTGGGGGAGGTGTGGACCGACATAGCCTACATTCGAACTTAAACAAAGTTTGGGCAAAATATTACGTTGTATAAAATTTGGTTCTAATCGGTAGATATGTTCGAGAGTTATCGTGCGCATCAGCCAGTTAGACATTAAGAGAGACAGATGAACGGACAGTGCTAAATAGACTCCAAATTGTCTGAAACGAATTTCGTCCAAATATACTTGGGTCTAAAACCAATATTTCGATGAGACACATATTTGGTCGTATTTTGTTTGTATCCCCTTTACCCTAAATCCTGAGGTATAAAATAGGTGGCGAGGCGACCCCATGTTGCAATATTTGTCTAAAAATCCAATTTGACAACTGAACTGAAAATTTCTCTGTCATGAAAGAGACAATTTGTAGCATGGGAGAAAATTGTGGTTCTCTGCACAAAACACATTATATATCAGGCAGTAGGTGCGTTATCTAGCAGACACATTATTGCAATTTGCATCAGGGGAAAGGTCAGTAGTTATTATTCCATATGTAGGCTACTTTGCCGGTATATGCCCTCCAGGAATCAAAATATGAACCAAAAATACAATTTGTATATTTTTCATACAAAAGTAATGGTGTATGTCAACCGCTAAATAATATCAGATCATCATGCAAAATTATAGGCATTTTCTTCAACCTAAACTCTTACCTCGTGCAAAATTTCGGGACTATTGAGCTATAATTGCGACCTCTTGCGTGTTTCTGATTACACTGCAAACAAAAAACTGGATATATTAGGCTGTAACTCTGTTATCTGATCACGTACATCAACATAACTGACATCAATTGAAAGGTCAAGAGATCGTCTTCCAGATATAACTCACGAGTGGGGAATGTGTCTTTCAGGAACAAAGATATAAGCTGTTTATTAAAAATTTTCACAATTTTCACACAAAAGTTGTGGTCCATTTAACCCTCTAAATATTATCTGATCGCCATCTCAAATTGCAAACTTCTTCTTTGTCATATACCCTTACCTTATTTAAAATTTCGAGGCGATCGGACTATTATTACGACCTACAGAGCAGCTACAAAATCGGATAAAAATTATGTTTTTGGTCCATTTAACCCGCTAAATATTTCACGATCATCACCAATTAAAATAGCGATCTATTCTGATGTGAAACCGACCTCCATACCAAATTTCGTGACGATCGGTCCATAATTGCGGCCTGGAGTTTGATTACAATTTATAATGGACAGACGGACACACGGACGGACGGACGGACGGACGGACACACATCTCAAAATCGCTTTATCTCGCCGAGATATGAAGATTGGTATACCACATTGGGGGTCTCCGACGAATATTTCGCGGTGTTACATGAATTTTTCCCAAAACAAACTTATAATACCCTTTCCACATAGTGGTGTAGGGTATAAACACTGTTACAACAACAACAAACCAAATATATATTTTACGTGCGCTTAGAATAAACTTATAACTTTTGTCCTACCCAATTTTAATGCCAAAATGGGAAAGGAGAATATCTTCGGCCTAACCGTTGGGAAATTCAGTCACAACAGTGAAAAATCTGACACAAAGACACGGACCACAACCTTATTGCAGAAAAGTAACGTACCTGATTAAACGTAGCAATTAAAGTGTGAACAGACACAACACCGAAGTTGAACATCGGAATGCTACAATCACAACAGATTGAATGAACTCCGAAAATTCTACCAAAGAGTGAAACATCAAACTGATGGCTATAGTACAGGCACTTGGTAACAGATACGGATTGTGTGCTCATTATATGGCAAGAACATTTTTCCAAACCGTTGGTATCCAATATTAGCACAGACGCTTTGATCTTTGTTTCCATAGTAATTTGTAAGGGGCCAAAGTTGAATTTCTCTAAAATCCGCATTTATGGTCAATCGATGAATACATTTTACCAGTTCTTTGTGGTGGCTAAAAACGATTCCTACCAAAAAAACGTGAAAATCGGATCAGATTTGGGAATAGCTATCTATATAGGGCCCAAAACATCTTAAATCGGTCTATAGGAGCTATACCAAAATCCGAACCGATTTTTTTACAATTCGCTTCTTAGCCACAGCAATAAACTGCTGGACCATAAATGCGAATTTTTTTAGAATTTTCGAGAAAATGGACCTTTGGTCCCATACAAATTATTATGGAAACAAAGATCTCTCTGGTGGCACGGGTTACCGTTAACCAATCGCCATAAAATTGATCAAATGGACAAAATTTAGGGGGTCTTCTCTTCTTTATTTTCCTATTCGTCATACGAATGTTGGCGACCATTACATTTACAAAGAAACAATGGATTTTAAATAAAAAAATTCAAATAAATTCATAGATTTTTCACAATATCGGCAAATATGTCTCTGCTTCTGGCAGCACTAAGTAGGTGTCCCACGTCTCGTATTCCAGTCCATTCTTGAATATTCGCAATCCAACTCAATTCCTTTCGGCCTTTAGGAGTTTTTCCTTCTATTCTTAATTTTATGATATCCTGCAAGAGCTTGTATTTTGAATTCCTCATGATATGTCCAAGGTAGGCAGTTTTTCGTCTTTTGATGTTTATCATTATCTCTCTATTTCGATTCATTTTTCGAAGCACTTCATTGTTTGAAACTAAGGCAGTCCATGGTATTTTTATAATTCGGCTGTAGATCCACATTTCGAAGGATTCTAATTTCTTCACATCTAATGATTTTATTGTCCATGCCTCCATAGCGTATAGTAAGGTTGACCATATATATGCATTTATAAATCTACATTTAGTTTCAAGATTTATATTATGGCTGGACAGAACTCTCTTGTATTTGAAAAACGAGTCTCTAGCAATTTCAATACGCCTTCTTATTTCCTTGGAGCAATCCCATTCGTCATTTAAAGTTATTCTGAGATCTTTAATGTTTTGGACTCTTTCGATTGAGAAATTTTGTATTTTAAGGGAAATATTGCTGTGGCTATTCTTCCTGCTCACAACCATATATTTTGTTTATCTTGTGTTTATATTTAGTCCATATTGGTTGCTGCATGTCACCAATTTATCCATTAATTCGTGCAGATTTGAGATACTATTAGCTAGTATCGTAGTATCATCAGCGTATCGTATGTTATTGATGTATCTACCACCAATGATTATACCTTTTGAAGTTTTCAAAAATTTTCAGAGTGTATATTAAACAACAAAGGAGACAATATACATCCTTGTCTGACGCCTCTTGATATTAGGATAGGTTCTGTGTTGTCTCCATCAATAGTAACTTGTGCGGATTGATACCAGTACAGATTTTTGATACATCGGACTTCTTTACTGTCAATCCCAATTGAGATAAGGATATCAATTAGTTTGTCGTGTTGCACTGTATCAAATGCTTTCTCATAGTCGACAAAGCATATGAAAACATCTTTCTGCACTTCTCGGCATTTTTTAATTATAATTTGCAGGGAAAGTAAGGCTTCACAAGTACCCATACCTTCTTTAATTGTGATATGCCCATGTATTTTTCGCATTTTGGATAAATTCTCTTGTGTATTATCCTAAGAAATATTTTTAAAGCATGACTCATTAGACTTATTAGTCTGTAGTCATTGCATGATTTGGCGTAGCTTTTCTTGGGTATGGTTACAAATGTTGATTTTAGCCAATCTTGAGGATATATTCCTGTTTCATAAATCGTATTAAAAAGTATTGTTAGTAGCTCAATATTGTTAGAGTCTATAAGTTTTAATATTTCTGATGGAATCTCATCAGGTCCCGGCGATTTTTTGTCCTTAAGTGATGCTATAGCGGACTCTATTTCACTTCTCGTTATAGGGGTTCCAGAATGTTGCAATTGCACCTCTTCGCTACTGTCTGATCGGCTATTATCTGTGAACAGTTGTTGAACATATTCTTTCCAGACTTTCTTCTTTTCTTCTATTGATAATATTGGTTTGTCGTTACTATTGTATAAGACATTTGGATGTCTTTTCCTATACACTCCCGCTGCTTCCTTTAGTTTTTTATGTAAATTGAAGTCGTCGTGTAGACTCTGAAGCTTTTCGATTTAGTTGTTTATTTTTGGCAATTCGGATTTCGGCTTTTATTTCCTTATTGATGTTGTGATACAATTCGTTATTTTAATTTTTATATTTGCGTCGCTCTTCCATTAATTGTAGTATTTCATTTGTCATCCAATCATTATACCCTATACCACAATGTGGAAAAGGGTATTATAAGTTTGTTTTGGTAAAAATTCATGTAACACCGCGAAATATTCGTCGGAGACCCCCAATGTGGTATACCAATCTTCATATCTCGACGAGATAAAGCGATTTTGAGATGTGTGTCCGTCCGTCCGTCCGTCCGTCCGTCCGTCTGTCTGTCCATTATAAATTGTAAACACGCTCCAGGCCGCAATTATGGACCGATCGTCACGAAATTTTGTATAGAGGTCGGCTTCAGATCAGAATAGATCCCTATTCTTATTGGTGATGATCGTGAAATATTTAGCGGGTGAAATGGACCAAAAACATAATATTTATCCAATTTTCTAGCGGCTTTGTAGGTCTCAATAATAGTCCGATCAACGCGTAATTTTAAATAAGGTAAGAGTATATCACAAAGGATTAGCTTGCAATTTGAGATGACGATCGGATAATATTTAGAGGGTTAAATGGACCAAAACTTTTGTGTGAAAATTGTGAAAATTTGTAATATACCGCTTATATCTTAATTCCTGGAAATGACATTCCGGACAAGTGAGATATACTTGAAAGTGGAACGCTTGACCTTTCAATTGTTGCCAATTATGTTGGTGTACATGATCAGATAACAGAGTTACAGCCTAATATATTCCGTTATTTGTTTGTAGTGTAATAATAAACTCGCTAGAAGTCGCAATTATACATCAATATTTACGAAATTTTGCACCGGGTAAGATTATTGGTCGAAAAAGATGCCTATAATTTTGAATGATGATCTGATATTCTTTAGCGGGTGAAATGGACCACTACTTTTGTATGAAAAATATAAAAATTCTATTTTTTTTATTTTTTATTTATTATTGTCTTTTTAGGACGAAGGCCAGGTTTGAACCTCCAACAAACAGACAATGTTGTCGAGATCTCAGCGTTCTGAACCACTGCCAATGTATCATAATAACAAACTAGGCGACATGATGCCAATGTATCATATCAACAAACTAGTCGACATGATATCCAAAACTTCAAAAACTGAAGGCATTACAATTCATGAAGGAAACCCCCCTTCGATTGTATATGTGTATGTATTGAGAAAATAATTCCTAGACAAGACACTAGGGTGACTTGATAAAGAAAAAGACTTCAATAAATACTTCATAATTACAAATTTGTAAAAATGTTTGTATAAATAGAAGTTATCAAAATCAGCCTTTGTCTTCTAGCCATTAGCATTCAAATACGCCTGATGAGCCTGGCTTAAACCACCAGGCGAAACGATCGTAGCGTAATGGTTGAGTGTGTGGTATTTCGCTAGAATTCATTTTTCAATACAAAACTCCTTAGGCCATGTTAGCTCGATTAATCCAATTAATTAATAAAAATTTTATTTTTGGTCGATATTTAAATTCCTTGAGGACATATATATTTCGCAAAGTAGCGTACATATGGAAAAAACTACTGACCTTTCCTCTGATGAAAATTGCAATAAAGTGTTTGCTAGATAACGGGCCTACTGCCTAATATATAATGGGTTCTGTGTAGAGAACCACATTTTTATCCCATGCTACATATTGTCTCTCCAAAAGTTTATGTAACACCACGAAATATTCGTCCTAGACCCTTATTTGGTATGCCAAAATTCATATCTCGAC
Source organism: Musca autumnalis (assembly GCF_047663935.1). NCBI lineage: Eukaryota > Metazoa > Arthropoda > Insecta > Diptera > Muscidae > Musca > Musca autumnalis. Next base: position 26,445,443 of record NW_027411644.1, on the reverse strand, counting down.
GTGATAAAGCGATTTAGCGATGTGTGTCCGTCCATTAAAAATTGTAAACAAGCTTAAGGCCGCAATTATGGACCGATTGTAACGAATTTTTTAAGGAGGTTGAGTTCGGGCCAGAATAGAAATGATTAGTTTTTGGTGATGATCGTGAAATGTTCAGGGGATGAAAAAGACCAAAAAAAAAATTGTAACCAATTTTGTAGCGGCTCTGAAGAAGAAGCGTACAAACCAACGTTTGTGTGAACTAAATTTTCCTTTCCTGCTACAAAAATGTGTTTGTCATGCTAGATAACTTTTTGGTTTTGGTCATAAGTATTATACATTACATCTCTGATATTTGATAATTAAATTTGCACGATCATTGAAAAGAAGTTCCGTGGAGAGCGATTGTCCAGGGATAGTGGTATAGGGTATCCCATGGTCGGCTCCGTCCGACTATAGACTTTTCTTACTTGTTTTTATTTGGCTTATTGCTTTTGCCAAGGCTGTTTTCGGAGATTGATTTCATGGTATTTTTTTGTTCTTTCCCACATGTTTTCCACATCGTTTCTATCAACATTAGGTAGTTCTTCGTTTATCATCTCTTTTATACTCGCGTTAATTCGTGGATCTCCTAGCAGTTCTGTGTTTAGCTTTTTCCGAGTCTTTTTCTTGGTAGTAGATAGTTTTATCCTAAGCTTCATTATTAGAAGTATATGATCTGATGGGACATCTGCCCCAGGATATGTTGAGGTTTTTGCTACCGACGAGCTAAAGCGCCGATTTATTAATATGTAATCTATTTGATTGCGTACGATGTTTCCTGGTCTATCTTGTGGCGATTTCCAGGTGTATAATCTTCTCGCTGGAAGGCTAAACATCGTATTTGTCACTTTAAGGTTGAATTCTTGGCAGAACTGAATCAAGCGGTCCCCTCTTTCATTTCGTTCTCCTAGTCCATACGACCCTGTTATACCGGGAAAAATCCCACTTCCAATTTTTGAGTTAAAATCACCTTGTACAATACTAATTTCATGGGGCTTTGTTAGTTTCAACAACTCTTCAATGTTTTTATAAAAAGTTTCTATTTCTTCTTTGCTTTTGTCGGCAGTTGGAGCATATACCTGTATGATATTTATATTTATTGGTTTAGTTTCCAGCTTTATAAGCATAGCTCTATCAGATTTTAGGATGAATCCACCTTTAACAAATTTTGCTATATTTTGTTTCAGTATTACTCCAACGCCATTTCTGTGATTTTTTGTAAGATTTCCTGAATAGAACATTTAAGCGTTTCGAGTACATATATCGCCGCAGTCTGGCCACCAGGTTTCACATACGCCAAGAATATCTATATTAAGTCTGTCCATCTCGGATACGGTATTAGCTAATTTTCCAGCTTCATAGAGACTTCGTACATTCCAGGTTCCAATATTTATTTGGATTTACTTCCGGGGATTCTTAGCACCCTCGATTGGCCGGAGACTGAGGGCCGTGTGTTATTTGTTGTATTCATTGTATTTGTATGATTTTCTAGGGTTGTTACTTTAGTGGTTTCCCGTTGCCTTCTAAAGGGTTTATAGTTTTCCTTCTTTCATTCAGCCGCTCCTCCTGGAGTTCAGACGCTGTTTGCTGCCGCCAATCCTTTGGTCAGACGCTGCCTTTTTCCCCTTTTTTTTTTTGGTTCGCCCCGCATATTTTATTTTTGCGGTGCCCTCCATATCTGGTGAGCGTTATCCTATCCACCACCTGGGGAGGCGTCCGATGGGAGAAAAAAATTGGAAAAAATAACTCCACACGGATTTAGAGGGTAGTCATTTCCAAAAAGAACTTTGTTGTTTTTTTTAGCCACCCAAATGAGCATCCGATGTCCCGTCCACATGTTAGGAGATAAGACTGTATGAAAAGACCCAAAATATGCATATCGACACCTGTCTTCTTTTTTCGATAATAGAGCAGCCTTCAACTGTCTCTTACGTTCAAAGGGCAAATCCATCATTGATCAGATCCTGGAAAAGACCCACGATATGCAGATCGACACTTACCAACTTTTCGTCGATTATAGAGCAGCAGACATGGCAGTGCTTGGTGTGTTTGAGAGAAAAATTCTTCTAAAGATGGGGGGCTGTGAATACAAGTTGCTACAGAAAAAATCAAAGCGATTCAATAGCGGGCCTTAAAGTGAATTTATCCGAAATTTTGTGTGGGAGATACCCGAAGGAGTGGACAAATATAGTTCATATTCAAACCTGATCTGTGTGTGGTAGACATATTACGATGTGTAAAGTATGGACCAAATCGGTCACTCCATTCAAGAGTTATCGGGCGCACAATTTTTCCGAACATTTTTGAACTTTTGTGAGGGAGGTATCTGAAGGAGTGGACCGATATGGTTTAATTTCGAACTAAAACTAAGTTTGGACAAAATATTACGAAGGCCGAATTTTGGAACGAATCGGCAGAGACTTTCAAAAGTTATCTTGCGATCCAATCACTACACACGGTTTTTTGCACATTTCAGGTGGTTTTCTTAGGAAGTATGGACTTGCCGTGATTAAGGTTGTACTGTCCTACGGAGGGCAATGAATACAAGTTTTTGTTACAAAAATCAAAGCGATTCGAGAGCTGGTTCTAAACTGAACTTTTCCAAAATGTTGTGTGGGAAGTACCCGAAGGAGTGGACCGATTTAACCATATTGGACCTCATTTAAGTCTGGTAGAAATTTCACGATGTGCAAATTATGGAACAAATCGGTTACCCCCTTCAAGAATCATCGTGTCCACAAATTTTCCGAACATTTTCGAACTTTTGTGGGGGAGGTACCGGAAGGAGTTTACCGATATATATAACACATCTTCGAACTTAAACTAAGTTTGGACAAAATATTATGAAAGCCAAATTTTGGACCGAATATGTTGATCTGTTCGAGAGTTACCGTGCGCTCCAGCCAGACAGACAGACCAAACGGATTTCATCCAAACATACTTGGGGTCTAACACTGTTGTTTCGATGAGGTATATTTTACCCGTATGAAAGTGTATCTACCCTCATCAGCATAAATTCTGAGGGTATAAAAACGCAAATTGGAAACATAATATTAAATAGAGAGCAATCGGAATCTTTTCTTAGTTCGGATTGTAGGATAAATTATCTGTAGAGGGTCAACTATATTATTAATAGACAGCGGAATTTTATGCAACCGCTATTTTTGGTCCGATTCATGTCAAATTTTTGGACTGGGCATATTTTTGGCTTCTGATTATATTGCAATCAAAACATATGACATTTGCAAAATTATGCAAAATGCATAAATTTTTGCATATGCAAAATTTATACATTTTACATATTTTCTTATGCATCAAATATTTCAATAATAGGTACAAAAATGTTTGTGTGTACAATTTTTCAGTTTAAAATTCTCTTCAGACAAGTCAATCAAATAGAGGAATGTATAACCACAGCCACAACCTTCAAAATACCGAAAATCTGGAGGTATCGTTCTATGGGGTTATATGAAGGCCTGAAACCAAACCGACAAATTTTAGGTGGCAAGTTTTTTGCCCCCAAGGAAGACTTAATACCAACTTTCAGCCATTTCGGTGTGTTATTTAGGCCACAACCTTCAAAATACCGGAATTTGGGAGCTACCCTTCTATGGGGTCTATATGAAGACGTGGACCTATACCGAGGAATTGCAGGTTGAAAGTTTTATACCCCCAACGAAGACTTAATACCAAATATCAGTCATTTCGGTGGGATATTGAGGCCACAACCTCCAAAATACCAGAAATCCGAAGGTACCGTTCTATGGGGGCTATATGAAGACGTGGACCTATACCAACAAATTTCAGGTGGAAAGTTGTATACCCCCAACGAAGACAAAATGCCAAATTTCAGTCATTTTGGTGGGATATTGAAGCCACAACCTTCAAAATACCGAAAATCGGGAAGTGCCGTTCTATGAAGGCTATATGAAGACGTGGACCTATATATACTGACAAATTTCAGGTGGAAAGTTGTATACCCATAACGAAGACAAAATGCCAAATTTCAGTCATATCGGTGGAATATTGAGGCCACAACCTTCAAAATACCGAAAATCGGGAGGTACCGTTCTTTGGGGGCTATATGAAGACGTGGACCTATACAGACAAATTTCAGGTGGAAAATTTTAAACTCCCAACGAAGACTTAATACAAAATGTCAGCCAATTTAGTGTGATGTTGAGGCCACATCCTTCAAAATATCGGAAATCGGGAGGTACAGTTCTATGGGGGCTAACGAAGATTTAAAACCAAATTTCAGCCATTTCGGTGGGATATTTTGACCACAAATCCTTGAATATATTTTTGCATATGGTATTGAAATGCTAATTTTATGGAAATACTAGCAAATGCCCGCTACTTCGTATGCGGAAAGGAAACGAAATATATATAAACAATATTTAATACGGGAATGGTGAATACTGGAGATTCTGTTGTACTAAGACCTATTTATACCCTATACCACAATGTGGAAAAGGGTATTATAAGTTTGTTTTGGTAAAAATTCATGTAACACCGCGAAATATTCGTCGGAGACCCCCAATGTGGTATACCAATCTTCATATCTCGACGAGATAAAGCGATTTTGAGATGTGTGTCCGTCCGTCAGTCCGTCCGTCCGTCCGTCTGTCCATTATAAATTGTAAACACGCTCCAGGCCGCAATTATGGACCGATCATCACGAAATTTTTTATGGAGGTCGGGTTCAGATCAGAATAGATCCCTATTCTTATTGGTGATGATCGTGAAATATTTAGCGGGTGAAATGGACCAAAAACATAATATTTATCCAATTTTCTAGCGGCTCTGTAGGTCTCAATAATAGTCCGATCAACGCGTAATTTTAAATAAGGTAAGAGTATATCACAAAGGAGAAGCTTGCAATTTGAGATGGCGATAGGATAATATTTAGAGGGTTAAATGGACCAAAACTTTTGTGTGAAAATTGTGAAAATTTTAAATATACAGCTTATATCTTTATTCCTGGAAGTGACATCCCGGACAAGTGAGATATACTTGAAAGTGGAACGCTTGACCTTTCAATTGATGCCAATTATATTGGTGTGCATGATCAGATAACAGAGTAACAGCCTAATATATTCCGTTATTTGTTTGTAGTGTAATAATAAACTCGCTGGAAGTCGCAATTATACATCAATAGTCACGAAATTTTGCACTGGGTAAGAATATAGGTCGAAAAAGATGCCTACAATTTTGAATGATGATCTGATATTCTTTAGCGGGTGAAATGGACCATTACTTTTGTAAGAAATATAAAAATTTTATTTTTGGTCGATATTTTAATTCCTTGAGGACATATGTATATATTTCGCAAAGTAGCCTACATATGGGAAAAACCTACTGACCTTTCCTCTGATGTAAATTGCAATAAAGTGTTTGCTAGACAACGGGCCTACTGCCTAATATATAATGGGTTCTGTGTAAAGAACTACATTTTTATCCCATGCTACATATTGTCTCTCCAAAAGTTTATGTAACACCACAAAATATTCGTCCTAGACCCCTTATTTGGTATGCCAAAATTCATATCTCGACGAGTTAAAGCGATTTAGCGATGTGTGTCCGTCCATTAAAAATTGTAAACAAGCTTAAGGCCGCAATTATGGACCGATTGTAACGAATTTTTTAAGGAGGTTCGGTTCGGGCCAGATTAGAAATGATTAGTTTTTGGTGATGATCGTGAAATGTTCAGGGGATGAAATGGACCAAAAACAAAATTTTAACCAATTTTGTAGCGGCTCTGTAGGTCAAAATAATAACCCGCAAAATTTTGAACAAAGTTTGTGTTTATGATGAAGAAGAAGCGTACAAACCAACGTGAAGATCAGAGAATACTTAGCGGGTTAAATGGACTGAAACTTTTGTGTGAAATTGGTAAAAATTTCAATAACGTAGCGGTTAAACAACGGAAGTAGTAGTACTACATAAGTGGGTTTCATTACATTTTAGTTTGTGTGAACTAAATTTTCCTTTCCTGCTACAAAAATGTCTTTGTCATGCTAGATAACTTTTTGGTTTTGGTAAGTATTATACATTACATCTGTGATATTTGATAATTAAATTTTCACAATCATTGAAAATAAGTTCCGTGGAGAGCGATTGTCCAGGGATAGTGGTATAGGGTATCCCATGGTCGGCTCCGTCCGACTATAGACTTTTCTTACTTGTTTTATTACCAATATTTTTTCGATTGTAGTCAGAATTTAAAAAAAAAATTGCCGTATCGCATCCCTACACAGCTACCATATTTTTTATTTCGAATTTCCAAAACTACGTATCATATTGCAAATTTCAGATTTGACTCCTGGTTTTACCCCTTCACTAACACAGCATTCTCTTCCAGTACGAATTTCCAAACACTAAACTTTATCTCACCCCTTCACAACAAAAATCACGCACATTCACAATTCAAGGTTCTAGCTTTAGCGGTTTCGCCCAGAACCCGAACAGGTCCGTTAAATTTTCGGCCACGTTTTCGTATATCCCCATATAACGGTACCTCTCGACTTAGTGTATTTTTAAAGAAGAACAAATGTATATTGTCCAATTTTCTTTAAATTTGGACCTTGAATACTCAGAGGATATAGAAGTTTAATTTAAAAAATCTCCACTTCAATCCAAGAGATATTTTGAAGATTTAGAGTATTTTGAAGATCTTCTGCACATTTTCCAACCGAAATTCGGAATTTGTGGCATGAAAGGTTAGAAAACTTCTTTACAAAAAATTGTACTTAATGTGCACCGGTATGTCAACAGTATATAACGGAACATTTTTTGAAGGCATTTCAATTTAGGATTTTTTAATATCAGGGGTAAATAACAAAATTGTCGCATTGGACCACGTTTTCAAATTTACATACCAAAGCGGTCAGAACAAAAAACATTTTTGAAAAGATGCTTCACGTTTGACTACTTAATTTCAGTACATTATTTAGAAACTCCTTGGCGTTAACATCAAATCAATGGGGCAATATTCAGTACAATTTTTCAAACTCCGAACTTTGTCTCAAACTTTAGAGCGATCTTCATAACAAATATTTTTCAATTTCGTATATTTTGTACAAATAGCGTATTTTTAAATTATATAATCCCAGCTTTGTTCCTACACCCAACACCAAATTTAGTACCTTAACTATTTAAAATAGTTTTGGTATCAACATGTTACCCAACTTTTCCTACACATAGGTAAACGTTTCAAAAATTACTTCCTTATATTCAACATATATCCTAACCCCAATTCAGTTTTCCAGTTCCACTGAAACCCATTTGAAGACTATTTTGTAGTTTTTGTATAAATAAGTACGAATTTTTAAAACCTCCTCCCTACCTCCACTCTGAACACCAATTGCTAATCTAATACCGAATTTCAAAATTCCAGTTCTACCCTTTACAAAATCACAAATTGTACAAAATTCTATACCATATAGCAAATACCAAAAGGTACCAAATTTTGTACCATTTAGCACTTTTCGTACACGATTTTCCAAAATGTACTTTCATATCTCAGCTCTATCCGTTCACCTAAACCCAAATTATAGCCAATGTAGTTCCATTTAGCACTTTTCCATAAGTACGAATTTCAAAAACTACCTCAATCATACACTCCAACAATAATCTGTTCACGCAAATACGAATTTCGTACCATTTAGTACTACTTCGTGCACATTAGTACGATTTTCCAAAGCTACCTCCACATCTCAATTCTATATTCCAACAGTAATCTTAATTCCAAATTTCAGGATTCCAGCTCTTCAAATCCAAATCATACTAAACTCACTACCATTTAGGACTTTTCGACCTTTAGTACATCTTTCTTACTCGTCATCAGTGACCCCCATTCCAAATTTCAGGATTCCGCCCCATTCGTTACCCCATACCTAAATTGTACTATATTTAGTACCATTTAGTATTTTTCGTATAATTTTAATTCGAATTTCCAAAAACCTTTCTTTTTTACTCTCCATCAGTGACCTTCATTCCAAATTTCAAGATTCCAGCTCTATCCAAAAACCTCTTATTTTTACTCTTCATCAGTGATCCTCATTCCAAATTTCAGGATTCCAGCTCTATCCGTTCACCCAAATCCAAATTGTACTAAATTTCGTACCATTTAGTACTTTTCGTGCACTTTTAGTTCTAATTTCTAAAAACCTTTCTTTGTTACTCTCCATCAGTGACCCTCATTACAAAAATTTTAGGATTCCAGCTCTATCCGTTCACACAAATCCAAATTGTACTAAATTTAGTACCATTTAGTACTTTTCGTACCCTTGTAGTTCGAATTTCCAAAAACCCGTTGGTACACCTTTCTAGCTCTCCATCAATTACCCCCATTCCAAATTTCGGAGTGCTAGCTCTTACCGTTTGCCTAATACAAAGGGTACCATATTTAGTACCTTTTAGTACTTTTCGTACACTTCTAGGTCGAATTTCCAAAAACGCAGCCTTATCTCACCCCTACACACCAACAGCAACCTACACCCAAAATTTCAACTTTCTAGCTTCAGCGGTTTCGTCTGGGCGCTGATGAATCAGTCAGTCAATCAGTCAGTCAGTCAGTCACTCACTCACTCACTCACCTCACTACTCTTTTATATATATAGATGTACAAATATGCCCGATATGCAAAATATGCAGAAATTTCTGGCTTAATTCGTTTTATTTTGTAATAAAACGAGTTTCTGTCTAATCAGATTTTCCCATCCTAACCATATATGCATGTGCATAGGATTCCGCTGTCTAGTTATTAAGTATTTAATAAGTTAGAGAGTAATGCCTATAAACAAATTTCGGAGATTTACTTATTTCGTAACCCTTTATTGTTTTTCCATGAAAAAAGAAAAACAAACCTATTATCTCCAAGAAACTATAAATTTGTATGTATATTGTGTCCACAAATATTGTATATGGGTAAATGAATATATTTTATAAACATACACTTACATACTAAACAAATATCTAGATGAATTGAATTTTTTCTTACGAGTATATTTCCATTTCTATAAACAAATTTTGCTAAAAATTCAATTAATAAAATTTATTGTTTTCCATTTATATTTTTGTTGTTTTTTTTTCTTTTTTTTAGAATTTGTGTGTGTTTATTATTTTCATATACTATTGTTGTTGTTCATTCATTTGAAACACTGCTTTGCTACCTTCAGAACGTACATATATATTTCATAAATGTTGATATTTTTCCTATATTCTATTTAGTGATTATATCCATTATATTCTGTTCACTCTCTTTATTTTTTTCTATATGACAATTTGAATTTATAAACTGAAAATATTAAAAATTATATTCAAACTGCATAGATATGATACTGAGGTATCATATTGCTGCAACAGTGAGTTAATGTGAAAAAAAAAATTTGGAAATTGTTATAAAGAAATGAAATTGTTGATATAAGATTCTTTAGGAAAATGACACAATATAAATTTAATCACTCCAAATTGCATTTAATATGCCAAAATGAACAGGAAGAAATGTATCTTATATCGGATAGTGGAACATTCTCTTTATCGCCGAGAGGGTTTATCCAAATTATAAAATAAGACACCACTTATAGAAAATGAACAACGACCTAATGTGTTAAAAATTTAATTTTTGATGCGAGATGAGATGACCGACCAGATGCTACATATAAACGATAAGGTTTCAATTGAAATTAAAAAATTGTGAGTCAGGGAAGTGGCCTGAAATTCCTCAACGATTCCAGACACAACAGAAGAATTTCTCGTCATTTTCTAATCTAATTTAAGTTGATCATTTTATCGCGCATTCAAAATCAAGCAAAAACATAGGTGGGCCTTGAAAGTGATCTCCTAAAATTATTTTTTTAGTTTAGTTCCAAAATAGAATATGTCCTCCCTCCAGACCCCTGTGCTCCACGTGAATACACCATAATGCTCTGCTTGGCCCTGATTCAGTTTAGTTTAGCAGCAGTTCTTATTTCCCCCCATGGTTTGGAAAAATGTTTACGGGCTTACATGTGACTAATCCAATGTAATAACATTGGAATACAACAAAACAACAACAACCCTTCCCTGAAATCAAACAAAAGCAGAAAATAATAAAAATAGCAAAAACTGCACTAAAAACTATATAAATATTATTATGGATATTTCTATACATACATATATGGATGTATGTATGCATGAATTTGTACAAGCTACAACTACAAACAAAAAGAAAATTATGCACATGTGTGGAAAGTAAATCCTTATCAGGGATTTTTACCTTTTGTGCTAAATGCATATCATTGCATTGCAGATCAGGCTGTGATGTTGATACAATTCAATGTCATTGGGATATTCAAATATGTACATACAAACATATACATATATGTATATGCATGTATGACATTTGCATTTATGTTTCCGTCTCACATGGAATTGTTTTTATTTCAATTGAATCACTTGAGGCTAGGGTTTTGTTTGTAAAAAATTTTCTATGAAAATGTCAAATGTTATACGCTATAATTTCTCAATATATTTTGTATTTCTTTTTTTCAAGTGAATTAAGTTGAAGCTTATATCGAAAAGTGAAGGCTATCCCACAGGATTACCTTCAACATATTCCTTATATAATTCTTTCGCAATTATTTTTACAGAGATTGTTATAGTAAGCAGCATCAAGTGGTATCAATAGGTAAGCTTAAATTTTTCGTATAGCATTTTTGAAGCCACCTCCACGGTCATAAAGCGCGGATTTCATTAAAAAAAGCCACCTCCACGACCATAAATCGTTGATTTCTTAAGCAGTTTCTTAAAGAACTTTTGAATACACTTTCACGGGCATAAAGGGTGGATTCCTTAAACATTTTTTGAAGCCACTTCCAAGGTCATAAAGCGTGGATTCCTTAAAGAATTTTTGAAGCCGCATCCAAGGCCATAAATCGTAGACTTTTAAAGAATTTTTGAAGCTACATCCACGGCCATAAAACGTGGATTTTTTAAGGAATTTTTTAAGCCATCTCCACGGCCATAAAGCGTGGATTTTTTAAGGAACTTCTGAAGCTATATCCACGGCAATAAAGCGTGGATTTTTTAAGGAATTTTTGAAGCCATCTCCACGACCGTAAAGCGTGGATTTATTAAGGAATTTTCGAAGCCATTTCCACGGCCATAAAGCGTGGATTTTTTGAGGAATTTTTGAAACCATTTCCACGACCGTAAAGCGTGGATTTATTAAGGAATTTTCGAAGCCATTTCCACGGCCATAAAGCGTGGATTTTTTAAGGAATTTTTGAAGCCATTTCCACGACCATAAAGCGTGGATTTTTTAAGGAATTTTTGAAGCCATTTCCACGGCCATAAAGCGTGGATTTTTTAAGGAATTTTTGAAGCCATCTCCACATCAATAAAGCGTGGATTTTTTAAGGAATTTTTGAAGCCATCTCCACATCAATAAAGCGTGGATTTTTTAAGGAATTTTTGAAGCCATCTCCACATCAATAAAGCGTGGATTTTTTAAGGAATTTTTGAAGCCATCTCCACATCAATAAAGCGTGAATTTTTTAAGGAATTTTTGAAGCCATCTCCACATCAATAAGTCGTGGATTTTTTAAGGAATTTTTGAAGCCATCTCCACATCAATAAAGCGTAGATTTTTTAAGGAATTTTTGAAGCCATCTCCACATCAATAAAGCGTGGATTTTTAAGGAATTTTTGAAGCCATCTCCACATCAATAAAACGTGGATTTTTTAAGGAATTTTTGAAGCCATCTCCACATTTATAAAGCGTGGATTTTTTAAGGAATTTTTGAAGCCATCTCCACATCAATAAAGCGTGGATTTTTTTAAGGAATTTTTGATGCCATCTCCACATCAATAAAGCGTGGATTTTTTAAGAAATTTTTGAAGCCATCTCCACATCCATAAAGCGTGGATTATTTAAGGAATTTTTGAAGCCATCTCCACATCAATAAAGCGTGGACTATTTAAGGAATTTTTGAAGCCATCTCCACATCAATAAAGCGTGGATTTTTAAGAAATTTTTGAAGCCATCTCCACATCAATAAAGCGTGGATTTTTTAAGGAATTTTTGGAGCCATCTCCACATCAATAAAGCGTGGCTTTTTTAAGGAATTTTTGAAGACATCTCCACATCAATAAATCGTGGATTTTTTAAGGAATTTTTGAAGCCATCTTCACATCTATAAAGCGTGGATTTTTTAAGGAATTTTTGAAGCCATCTCCACATCAATAAAGCGTGGATTTTTTAAGGAATTTTTGAAGCCATCTCCACATCAATAAAGCGTGGATTTTTTAAAGAATTTTTGAAGCCATCTTCACGGCCTTAAAGCGTGGATTTTTTAAGGAATTTTTGAAGCCATCTTCACGGTCATAAAGCGTGGATTTTTTAAGGAATTTTTGAAGCCATCTTCACGGCCATAAAGCGTGGATTTTTTAAGGAATTTTCGAAGCCATCTTCACGGCCATAAAGCGGGGAGTTTTTAAGGTATTTTTGAAGCCATCTCCACGTCCATAAAACGGTGATTTTTTAAGGAATTTTTGAAGCCATCTCCACATCAATAAAGCGTGGATTTTTTAAGGAATTTTTGAAGCCATCTCCACATCAATAAAGCGTGGATTTTTTAAGGAATTTTTGAAGCCATCTCCACATCAATAAAGCGTGGATTTTTTAAGGAATTTTTGAAGCCATCTCCACATCAATAAAGCGTGGATTTTTTAAGGAATTTTTGAAGCCATCTCCACATCAATAAAGCGTGGATTTTTTAAGGAATTTTTGAAGCCATCTCCACATCAATAAAGCGTGGATTTTTTAAGGAATTTTTGAAGCCATCTCCACATCAATAAAGCGTGGATTTTTTAAGGAATTTTTGAAGCCATCTCCACATCAATAAAGCGTGGATTTTTTAAGGAATTTTTGAAGCCATCTCCACATCAATAAAGCGTGGATTTTTTAAGGAATTTTTGAAGCCATCTCCACATCAATAAAGCGTGGATTTTTTAAGGAATTTTTGAAGCCATCTCCACATTAATAAAGCGTGGATTTTTAAGGAATTTTTAAAGCCATCTCCACATCAATAAAGCGTGGATTTTTTAAGGAATTTTTGAAGCCATCTCCACATCAATAAAGCGTGGATTTTTTAAGGAATTTTTGAAGCCATCTCCACATCAATAAAGCGTGGATTTTTTAAGGAATTTTTGAAGCCATCTCCACATCAATAAAGCGTGGATTTTTTAAGGAATTTTTGAAGCCATCTCCACATCAATAAAGCGTGGATTTTTTAAGGAATTTTTGAAGCCATCTCCACATCAATAAAGCGTGGATTTTTAAGGAATTTTTAAAGCCATCTCCACATCAAAAAAGCGTGGATTTTTTAAGGAATTTTTGAAGCCATCTCCACATCAATAAAGCGTGGATTTTTTAAGGAATTTTTGAAGCCATCTCCACATCAATAAAGCGTGGATTTTTTAAGGAATTTTTGAAGCCATCTCCACATCAATAAAGCGTGGATTTTTTAAGGAATTTTTGAAGCCATCTCCACATCAATAAAGCGTGGATTTTTTAAGGAATTTTTGAAGCCATCTCCACATCAATAAAGCGTGGATTTTTTAAGGAATTTTTGAAGCCATCTCCACATCAATAAAGCGTGGATTTTTTAAGGAATTTTTGAAGCCATCTCCACATCAATAAAGCGTGGATTTTTTAAGGAATTTTTGAAGCCATCTCCACATCAATAAAGCGTGGATTTTTTAAGGAATTTTTGAAGCCATCTCCACATCAATAAAGCGTGGATTTTTTAAGGAATTTTTGAAGCCATCTCCACATCAATAAAGCGTGGATTTTTTAAGGAATTTTTGAAGCCATCTCCACATCAATAAAGCGTGGATTTTTTAAGGAATTTTTGAAGCCATCTCCACATCAATAAAGCGTGGATTTTTTAAGGAATTTTTGAAGCCATCTCCACATCAATAAAGCGTGGATTTTTTAAGGAATTTTTGAAGCCATCTCCACATCAATAAGTCGTGGATTTTTTAAGGAATTTTTGAAGCCATCTCCACATCAATAAGTCGTGGATTTTTTAAGGAATTTTTGAAGCCATCTCCACATCAATAAAGCGTGGATTTTTTAAGGAATTTTTGAAGCCATCTCCACATCAATAAAGCGTGGATTTTTTAAGGAATTTTTGAAGCCATCTCCACATCAATAAAGCGTGGATTTTTTAAGGAATTTTTGAAGCCATCTCCACATCAATAAGTCGTGGATTTTTTAAGGAATTTTTGAAGCCATCTCCACATCAATAAAGCGTGGATTTTTTAAGGAATTTTTGAAGCCATCTCCACATCAATAAAGCGTGGATTTTTTAAGGAATTTTTGAAGCCATCTCCACATCAATAAAGCGTGGATTTTTTAAGGAATTTTTGAAGCCATCTCCACATCAATAAGTCGTGGATTTTTTAAGGAATTTTTGAAGCCATCTCCACATCAATAAGTCGTGGATTTTTTAAGGAATTTTTGAAGCCATCTCCACATCAATAAAGCGTGGATTTTTTAAGGAATTTTTGAAGCCATCTCCACATCAATAAAGCGTGGATTTTTTAAGGAATTTTTGAAGCCATCTCCACATCAATAAAGCGTGGATTTTTTAAGGAATTTTTGAAGCCATCTCCACATCAATAAAGCGTGGATTTTTTAAGGAATTTTTGAAGCCATCTCCACATCAATAAAGCGTGGATTTTTTAAGGAATTTTTGAAGCCATCTCCACATCAATAAAGCGTGGATTTTTTAAGGAATTTTTTAAGCCATCTCCACATCAATAAAGCGTGGATTTTTTAAGGAATTTTTTAAGCCATCTCCACATCAATAAAGCGTGGATTTTTTAAGGAATTTTTTAAGCCATCTCCACATCAATAAAGCGTGGATTTTTTAAGGAATTTTTTAAGCCATCTCCACATCAATAAAGCGTGGATTTTTTAAGGAATTTTTGAAGCCATCTCCACATCAATAAAGCGTGGATTTTTTATGGAATTTTAGAAGCCATCTCCACATCAATAAGTCGTGGATTTTTTAAGGAATTTTTGAAGCCATCTCCACATCAATAAAGCGTGGATTTTTTAAGGAATTTTTGAAGCCATCTCCACATCAATAAAGCGTGGATTTTTTAAGGAATTTTTGAAGCCATCTCCACATCAATAAAGCGTGGATTTTTTAAGGAATTTTTGAAGCCATCTCCACATCAATAAAGCGTGGATTTTTTAAGGAATTTTTGAAGCCATCTCCACATCAATAAAGCGTGGATTTTTTAAGGAATTTTTGAAGCCATCTCCACATCAATAAAGCGTGGATTTTTTAAGGAATTTTTGAAGCCATCTCCACATCAATAAAGCGTGGATTTTTTAAGGAATTTTTGAAGCCATCTCCACATCAATAAAGCGTGGATTTTTTAAGGAATTTTTGAAGCCATCTCCACATCAATAAAGCGTGGATTTTTTAAGGAATTTTTGAAGCCATCTCCACATCAATAAGTCGTGGATTTTTTAAGGAATTTTTGAAGCCATCTCCACATCAATAAAGCGTGGATTTTTTAAGGAATTTTTGAAGCCATCTCCACACCAATAAAGCGTGGATTTTTTAAGGAATTTTTGAAGCCATCTGCACATCAATAAAGCGTGGATTTTTTAAGGAATTTTTGAAGCCATCTCCACATCAATAAAGCGTGGATTTTTTAAGGAATTTTTGAAGCCATCTCCACATCAATAAAGCGTGGATTTTTAAGGAATTTTTGAAGCCATCTCCACATCAATAAAGCGTGGATTTTTTAAGGAATTTTTGAAGCCATCTCCACATCAATAAAGCGTGGATTTTTTAAGGAATTTTTGAAGTCATCTCCACATCAAAAAAGCGTGGATTTTTAAGGAATTTTTGAAGCCATCTCCACATCAATAAAGCGTGGATTTTTTAAGGAATTTTTGAAGCCATCTCCACATCAATAAAGCGTGGATTTTTTAAGGAATTTTTGAATCCATCTCCACATCAATAAAGCTTGGATTTTTTAAGGAATTTTTGAAGCCATCTCCACATCAATAAAGCGTGGATTTTTTAAGGAATTTTTGAAGCCATCTCCACATCAATAAGTCGTGGATTTTTTAAGGAATTTTTGAAGCCATCTCCACATCAATAAAGCGTGGATTTTTTAAGGAATTTTTGAAGCCATCTCCACATCAATAAGTCGTGGATTTTTTAAGGAATTTTTGAAGCCATCTCCACATCAATAAAGCGTGGATTTTTAAGGAATTTTTGAAGCCATCTCCACATCCATAAAGCGTGGATTATTTAAGGAATTTTTGAAGCCATCTCCACATCAATAAAGCGTGGACTATTTAAGGAATTTTTGAAGCCATCTCCACATCAATAAAGCGTGGATTTTTTAAGGAATTTTTGAAGCCATCTCCACATCAATAAAGCGTGGATTTTTTAAGGAATTTTTGGAGCCATCTCCACATCAATAAAGCGTGGATTTTTTAAGGAATTTTTGAAGCCATCTTCACGTCCATAATGCGTGTATTTTTTAAGGAATTTTTGAAGCCATCTCCACATCAATAAAGCGTGGCTTTTTTAAGGAATTTTTGAAGACATCTCCACATCAATAAAGCGTGGATTTTTTAAGGAATTTTTGAAGCCATCTTCACATCTATAAAGCGTGGCTTTTTTAAGGAATTTTTGAAGCCATCCCCACATCAATAAAGCTTGGATTTTTTAAGGAATTTTTGAAGCCATCTCCACATCAATAAGTCGTGGATTTTTTAAGGAATTTTTGAAGCCATCTCCACATCAATAAAGCGTGGATTTTTTAAGGAATTTTTGAAGCCATCTCCACATCAATAAGTCGTGGATTTTTTAAGGAATTTTTGAAGCCATCTCCACATCAATAAAGCGTGGATTTTTTAAGGAATTTTTGAAGCCATCTCCACATCAATAAGTCGTGGATTTTTTAAGGAATTTTTGAAGCCATCTCCACATCAATAAAGCGTGGATTTTTAAGGAATTTTTGAAGCCATCTCCACATCCATAAAGCGTGGATTATTTAAGGAATTTTTGAAGCCATCTCCACATCAATAAAGCGTGGACTATTTAAGGAATTTTTGAAGCCATCTCCACATCAATAAAGCGTGGATTTTTTAAGGAATTTTTGAAGCCATCTCCACATCAATAAAGCGTGGATTTTTTAAGGAATTTTTGGAGGCATCCCCACATCAATAAAGCGTGGATTTTTTAAGGAATTTTTGAAGCCATCTTCACGTCCATAATGCGTGTATTTTTTAAGGAATTTTTGAAGCCATCTCCACATCAATAAAGCGTGGCTTTTTTAAAGAATTTTTGAAGACATCTCCACATCAATAAAGCGTGGATTTTTTAAGGAATTTTTGAAGCCATCTTCACATCTATAAAGCGTAGATTTTTTAAGGAATTTTTGAAGCCATCTCCACATCAATAAAGCGTGGATTTTTTAAAGAATTTTTGAAGCCATCTTCACGGCCTTAAAGCGTGGATTTTTTAAGGAATTTTTGAAGCCATCTTCACGGCCATAAAGCGTGGATTTTTTAAGGAATTTTCGAAGCCATCTTCACGGCCATAAAGCGGGGAGTTTTTAAGCTATTTTTGAAGCCATCTCCACGTCCATAAAACGGGGATTTTTTAAGGAATTTTTGAAGCCATCTCCACATCAAAAAAGCGTGGATTTTTTAAGGAATTTTTGAAGCCATCTCCACATCAATAAAGCGTGGATTTTTTAAGGAATTTTTGAAGCCATCTCCACATCAATAAAGCGTGGATTTTTTAAGGAATTTTTGAAGCCATCTCCACATCAATAAAGCGTGGATTTTTTAAGGAATTTTTGAAGCCATCTCCACATCAATAAAGCGTGGATTTTTTAAGGAATTTTTGAAGCCATCTCCACATCAATAAAGCGTGGATTTTTTAAGGAATTTTTGAAGCCATCTCCACATCAATAAGTCGTGGATTTTTTAAGGAATTTTTGAAGCCATCTCCACATCAATAAAGCGTGGATTTTTTAAGGAATTTTTGAAGCCATCTCCACATCAATAAGTCGTGGATTTTTTAAGGAATTTTTGAAGCCATCTCCACATCAATAAAGCGTGGATTTTTTAAGGAATTTTTGAAGCCATCTCCACATCAATAAGTCGTGGATTTTTTAAGGAATTTTTGAAGCCATCTGCACATCAATAAAGCGTGGATTTTTTAAGGAATTTTTGAAGCCATCTCCACACCAATAAAGCGTGGATTTTTTAAGGAATTTTTGAAGCCATCTGCACATCAATAAAGCGTGGATTTTTTAAGGAATTTTTGAAGCCATCTCCACATCAATAAAGCGTGGATTTTTTAAGGAATTTTTGAAGCCATCTCCACATCAATAAAGCGTGGATTTTTAAGGAATTTTTGAAGCCATCTCCACATCAATAAAGCGTGGATTTTTTAAGGAATTTTTGAAGCCATCTCCACATCAATAAAGCGTGGATTTTTTAAGGAATTTTTGAAGTCATCTCCACACCAATAAAGCGTGGATTTTTAAGGAATTTTTGAAGCCATCTCCACATCAATAAAGCGTGGATTTTTTAAGGAATTTTTGAAGCCATCTCCACATCAATAAAGCGTGGATTTTTTAAGGAATTTTTGAAGCCATCTCCACATCAATAAAGCGTGGATTTTTTAAGGAATTTTTGAAGCCATCTCCACATCAATAAAGCGTGGATTTTTTAAGGAATTTTTGAAGCCATCCCCACATCAATAAAGCGTGGATTTTTTAAGGAATTTTTGAAGCCATCCCCACATCAATAAAGCGTGGATTTTTTAAGGAATTTTTGAAGCCATCCCCACATCAATAAAGCGTGGATTTTTTAAGGAATTTTTGAAGCCATCCCCACATCAATAAAGCGTGGATTTTTTAAGGAATTTTTGAAGCCATCCCCACATCAATAAAGCTTGGATTTTTTAAGGAATTTTTGAATCTCCACGACCGTAAAGCGAGCATTTTTTAAGGAATTTTTGAAGTCATCTCCACGACCGTAAAGCGTGGATTTTTTAAGTAATATTTGAAGCGATCTCCACGGCAAAAAACCGTAGATTTTGTAAGGAATTTTTGAAGCCATCTTCACGGCCATAAAGCGTGGATTTTTTAAGGAATTTTTGAAGCCATCTACACGGCGTTATAAAGTTATCTCCAAGGCAACAAAGCGTGAATTTTTAAGAAATTTTTAAGCCATCTACATGGGCATAAACCGTAGATTTTTTTAAGATTTTTGGAAGCCATCTCCACGAACTTAAGGCGTGGATTCTTCAACGAATTTTTGAAGCCATCTTCACGGCCATAAACTGTAGATTTGTTAAGGAATATTCGAAACCATCTTCACGGCCATAAGGCGTTGATTTTTAAGTATTATTTGAAGCGATCTCCACGGCCAAAAACCGTGGATTTTTTAAGCCTAAGTGTGGATTTTTTAAAGATTTTTGAAGCCATCTCCACGAACTTAAAGCGTGGATTCTTTAACGAATTTTTGAAGTCATATCCACGGCCACAAAGCGTGGATTTTTTAACGAATTTTTGAAGCCATATCCACGGCCACAAAGCGTGGATTTTTTAACGAATTTTTGAAGCCATATCCACGGCCACAAAGCGTGGATTTTTTAACGAATTTTTGAAGCCATATCCACGGCCACAAAGCGTGGATTTTTTAACGAATTTTTGAAGCCATATCCACGGCCACAAAGCGTGGATTTTTTAACGAATTTTTGAAGCCATATCCACGGCCACAAAGCGTGGATTTTTTAACGAATTTTTGAAGCCATATCCACGGCCACAAAGCGTGGATTTTTTAACGAATTTTTGAAGCCATATCCACGGCCACAAAGCGTGGATTTTTTAACGAATTTTTGAAGCCATATCCACGGCCACAAAGCGTGGATTTTTTAACGAATTTTTGAAGCCATCTCCACATCCATAAAGCGTGGATTATTTAAGGAATTTTTGAAGCCATCTCCACATCAATAAAGCGTGGACTATTTAAGGAATTTTTGAAGCCATCTCCACATCAATAAAGCGTGGATTTTTTAAGGAATTTTTGAAGCCATCTCCACATCAATAAAGCGTGGATTTTTTAAGGAATTTTTGGAGGCATCCCCACATCAATAAAGCGTGGATTTTTTAAGGAATTTTTGAAGCCATCTTCACGTCCATAATGCGTGTATTTTTTAAGGAATTTTTGAAGCCATCTCCACATCAATAAAGCGTGGCTTTTTTAAAGAATTTTTGAAGACATCTCCACATCAATAAAGCGTGGATTTTTTAAGGAATTTTTGAAGCCATCTTCACATCTATAAAGCGTAGATTTTTTAAGGAATTTTTGAAGCCATCTCCACATCAATAAAGCGTGGATTTTTTAAAGAATTTTTGAAGCCATCTTCACGGCCTTAAAGCGTGGATTTTTTAAGGAATTTTTGAAGCCATCTTCACGGCCATAAAGCGTGGATTTTTTAAGGAATTTTCGAAGCCATCTTCACGGCCATAAAGCGGGGAGTTTTTAAGCTATTTTTGAAGCCATCTCCACGTCCATAAAACGGGGATTTTTTAAGGAATTTTTGAAGCCATCTCCACATCAAAAAAGCGTGGATTTTTTAAGGAATTTTTGAAGCCATCTCCACATCAATAAAGCGTGGATTTTTTAAGGAATTTTTGAAGCCATCTCCACATCAATAAAGCGTGGATTTTTTAAGGAATTTTTGAAGCCATCTCCACATCAATAAAGCGTGGATTTTTTAAGGAATTTTTGAAGCCATCTCCACATCAATAAAGCGTGGATTTTTTAAGGAATTTTTGAAGCCATCTCCACATCAATAAAGCGTGGATTTTTTAAGGAATTTTTGAAGCCATCTCCACATCAATAAGTCGTGGATTTTTTAAGGAATTTTTGAAGCCATCTCCACATCAATAAAGCGTGGATTTTTTAAGGAATTTTTGAAGCCATCTCCACATCAATAAGTCGTGGATTTTTTAAGGAATTTTTGAAGCCATCTGCACATCAATAAAGCGTGGATTTTTTAAGGAATTTTTGAAGCCATCTCCACACCAATAAAGCGTGGATTTTTTAAGGAATTTTTGAAGCCATCTGCACATCAATAAAGCGTGGATTTTTTAAGGAATTTTTGAAGCCATCTCCACATCAATAAAGCGTGGATTTTTTAAGGAATTTTTGAAGCCATCTCCACATCAATAAAGCGTGGATTTTTAAGGAATTTTTGAAGCCATCTCCACATCAATAAAGCGTGGATTTTTTAAGGAATTTTTGAAGCCATCTCCACATCAATAAAGCGTGGATTTTTTAAGGAATTTTTGAAGTCATCTCCACACCAATAAAGCGTGGATTTTTAAGGAATTTTTGAAGCCATCTCCACATCAATAAAGCGTGGATTTTTTAAGGAATTTTTGAAGCCATCTCCACATCAATAAAGCGTGGATTTTTTAAGGAATTTTTGAAGCCATCTCCACATCAATAAAGCGTGGATTTTTTAAGGAATTTTTGAAGCCATCTCCACATCAATAAAGCGTGGATTTTTTAAGGAATTTTTGAAGCCATCCCCACATCAATAAAGCGTGGATTTTTTAAGGAATTTTTGAAGCCATCCCCACATCAATAAAGCGTGGATTTTTTAAGGAATTTTTGAAGCCATCCCCACATCAATAAAGCGTGGATTTTTTAAGGAATTTTTGAAGCCATCCCCACATCAATAAAGCGTGGATTTTTTAAGGAATTTTTGAAGCCATCCCCACATCAATAAAGCTTGGATTTTTTAAGGAATTTTTGAATCTCCACGACCGTAAAGCGAGCATTTTTTAAGGAATTTTTGAAGTCATCTCCACGACCGTAAAGCGTGGATTTTTTAAGTAATATTTGAAGCGATCTCCACGGCAAAAAACCGTAGATTTTGTAAGGAATTTTTGAAGCCATCTTCACGGCCATAAAGCGTGGATTTTTTAAGGAATTTTTGAAGCCATCTACACGGCGTTATAAAGTTATCTCCAAGGCAACAAAGCGTGAATTTTTAAGAAATTTTTAAGCCATCTACATGGGCATAAACCGTAGATTTTTTTAAGATTTTTGGAAGCCATCTCCACGAACTTAAGGCGTGGATTCTTCAACGAATTTTTGAAGCCATCTTCACGGCCATAAACTGTAGATTTGTTAAGGAATATTCGAAACCATCTTCACGGCCATAAGGCGTTGATTTTTAAGTATTATTTGAAGCGATCTCCACGGCCAAAAACCGTGGATTTTTTAAGCCTAAGTGTGGATTTTTTAAAGATTTTTGAAGCCATCTCCACGAACTTAAAGCGTGGATTCTTTAACGAATTTTTGAAGTCATATCCACGGCCACAAAGCGTGGATTTTTTAACGAATTTTTGAAGCCATATCCACGGCCACAAAGCGTGGATTTTTTAACGAATTTTTGAAGCCATATCCACGGCCACAAAGCGTGGATTTTTTAACGAATTTTTGAAGCCATATCCACGGCCACAAAGCGTGGATTTTTTAACGAATTTTTGAAGCCATATCCACGGCCACAAAGCGTGGATTTTTTAACGAATTTTTGAAGCCATATCCACGGCCACAAAGCGTGGATTTTTTAACGAATTTTTGAAGCCATATCCACGGCCACAAAGCGTGGATTTTTTAACGAATTTTTGAAGCCATATCCACGGCCACAAAGCGTGGATTTTTTAACGAATTTTTGAAGCCATATCCACGGCCACAAAGCGTGGATTTTTTAACGAATTTTTGAAGCCATATCCACGGCCACAAAGCGTGGATTTTTTAACGAATTTTTGAAGCCATATCCACGGCCACAAAGCGTGGATTTTTTAACGAATTTTTGAAGCCATATCCACGGCCACAAAGCGTGGATTTTTTAACGAATTTTTGAAGCCATATCCACGGCCACAAAGCGTGGATTTTTTAACGAATTTTTGAAGCCATATCCACGGCCACAAAGCGTGGATTTTTTAACGAATTTTTGAAGCCATATCCACGGCCACATAGCGTGGATTTTTTAGTAATTTTTGAAGCCATATCCACGGCCACATAGCGTGGATTTTTTAGTAATTTTTGAAACCATCTCCACTGCCATAGGGCCGTAAAGCGTGATTTATAGAAAACCTCAAAAAGTCTTCTGTTTTTAGAGGACCACAAGAGGTATATATTAGATCTTAAGAAGTCCCCTGTCTCTAGAAGAACTTTTCTGTTGATATATCATCTATAAAGGTCGTCTGTCTGTTCTGGCTATGGAAAGACTCAACATGTCTCCTGACTGAGAAAACCTCAAGAGGTCTTCTAAGTAAAAAGACCTCAATAAAGCATCTGTCTTCAGTTTATTGAAGACCTTCTGTATATGGACAACCTGAATTTTTGAAGCCATCTCCACATCAATAAGTCGTGGATTTTTTAAGGAATTTTTGAAGCCATCTGCACATCAATAAAGCGTGGATATTTTAAGGAATTTTTGAAGCCATCTCCACACCAATAAAGCGTGAATTTTTTAAGGAATTTTTGAAGCCATCTGCACATCAATAAAGCGTGGATTTTTTAAGGAATTTTTGAAGCCATCTCCACATCAATAAAGCGTGGATTTTTTAAGGAATTTTTGAAGCCATCTCCACATCAATAAAGCGTGGATTTTTAAGGAATTTTTGAAGCCATCTCCACATCAATAAAGCGTGGATTTTTTAAGGAATTTTTGAAGCCATCTCCACATCAATAAAGCGTGGATTTTTTAAGGAATTTTTGAAGTCATCTCCACATCAATAAAGCGTGGATTTTTAAGGAATTTTTGAAGCCATCTCCACATCAATAAAGCGTGGATTTTTTATGGAATTTTTGAAGCCATCTCCACATCAATAAAGCGTGGATTTTTTAAGGAATTTTTGAAGCCATCTCCACATCAATAAAGCGTGGATTTTTTAAGGAATTTTTGAAGCCATCCCCACATCAATAAAGCGTGGATTTTTTAAGGAATTTTTGAAGCCATCCCCACATCAATAAAGCGTGGATTTTTTAAGGAATTTTTGAAGCCATCCCCACATCAAGAAAGCGTGGATTTTTTAAGGAATTTTTGAAGCCATCCCCACATCAATAAAGCTTGGATTTTTTAAGGAATTTTTGAAGCCATCCCCACATCAATAAAGCGTGGATTTTTTAAGGAATTTTTGAATCTCCACGACCGTAAAGCGAGCATTTTTTAAGGAATTTTTGAAGTCATCTCCACGACCGTAAAGCGTGGATTTTTTAAGTAATATTTGAAGCGATCTCCACGGCAAAAAACCGTAGATTTTGTAAGGAATTTTTGAAGCCATCTTCACGGCCATCTACATGGGCATAAACCGTAGATTTTTTTAAGATTTTTGGAAGCCATCTCCACGAACTTAAGGCGTGGATTCTTCAACGAATTTTTGAAGCCATCTTCACGGCCATAAACTGTAGATTTGTTAAGGAATATTCGAAACCATCTTCACGGCCATAAGGCGTTGATTTTTAAGTATTATTTGAAGCGATCTCCACGGCCAAAAACCGTGGATTTTTTAAGCCTAAGTGTGGATTTTTTAAAGATTTTTGAAGCCATCTCCACGAACTTAAAGCGTGGATTCTTTAACGAATTTTTGAAGCCATATCCACGGCCACAAAGCGTGGATTTTTTAACGAATTTTTGAAGCCATATCCACGGCCACAAAGCGTGGATTTTTTAACGAATTTTTGAAGCCATATCCACGGCCACAAAGCGTGGATTTTTTAACGAATTTTTGAAGCCATATCCACGGCCACAAAGCGTGGATTTTTTAACGAATTTTTGAAGCCATATCCACGGCCACAAAGCGTGGATTTTTTAACGAATTTTTGAAGCCATATCCACGGCCACAAAGCGTGGATTTTTTAACGAATTTTTGAAGCCATATCCACGGCCACAAAGCGTGGATTTTTTAACGAATTTTTGAAGCCATATCCACGGCCACAAAGCGTGGATTTTTTAACGAATTTTTGAAGCCATATCCACGGCCACAAAGCGTGGATTTTTTAACGAATTTTTGAAGCCATATCCACGGCCACAAAGCGTGGATTTTTTAACGAATTTTTGAAGCCATATCCACGGCCACAAAGCGTGGATTTTTTAAGGAATTTTTGAAGCCATCTCCACTGCCATAGGGCCGTAAAGCGTGATTTATAGAAAACCTCAAAAAGTCTTCTGTTTTTAGAGGACCACAAGAGGTATATATTAGATCTTAAGAAGTCCCCTGTCTCTAGAAGAACTTTTCTGTTGATATATCATCTATAAAGGTCGTCTGTCTGTTCTGGCTATGGAAAGACTCAACATGTCTCCTGACTGAGAAAACCTCAAGAGGTCTTCTAAGTAAAAAGACCTCAAAAAAGCATCTGTCTTCAGTTTATTGAAGACCTTCTGTATATGGACAACCTGAATAGGTCTTCTGTCAGTGGAAGAAATCAGTAGGTCTTTTAATTGAGGAACGCATTAAGAAGTTCCTGCCAAGACGTATTTTGTCTATAGGTGACTTCAAGAGGTCTCAGATGACCTTTTATACAGAAGACCTCAATTTGTCTTCTGCACATAGAAAACGTATAGAGTCCTCGTAACAGAAAACTTGTTTTGTACGACCTCATGCCCCAAGTCACATTATACATTACTTCATTTATGGTAGACTTTATCGTCCGAAACATTTCGAAATATTGTCATATGGTCTGGTCAAAGATTAAATTGATTTGATCATGGCTACAATCATCATCAACATACTACTCTAATATTCTGAATTACTATAAAACAAATGCTTTGTTCCAGAACCTGTAAGAATCTACAAATATTTACTACGACAACAATATTTTCAAAGTACAAATAAATAGATTCTTGCAGTTCTGGAAAAGCCCAAAAAAATTAAAAGTAAATTATTTTAAAATTCTTTTAAAGTGTAATTTGTATGTGTGTTTGTTGTAGCATTCTATCTATGTATTA
>NW_027411644.1:25703406-25819244 GCF_047663935.1 Musca autumnalis | reverse complement strand
AGTTATTTTAAAAAGTTTTTCAATATTTGCATTTGTTTAAACCCTTTGTTTGTTTGCAAAGGGGTTGGGGGAACATAAATATCCGAAAACCGCACATTGGCAATTATGAAGCTAAAAAGATGTTAATTGTTTTATAACTTCATTAAATATGAGTTGAGTTTAACATTTGATAGAGAAAATATAAAAATAGCTTTTTTAGGTTTTATAGCGTGTCTGCTATGGGTTCAGAAGGTTTTGGATTCAAAGTCTGTCAAGACAATATCACAATTTTGGGATGGTGTTTAAACTTTTGAGGTTTATTTTGTTAATTGAACAAACAACAATATTCACGGTGCGCCTGAACTAACTATAAATGAAGAGTTACACCTAGGAAGTTTTTGCGGATGTGTAGGTTTTTGAAAATATTTTCCAACCATGGATATTTTTGAAAATATTTTTCAAGTAATGATTTTTTTCAAGTGTGATTTATTTTAACATTTTGTTAAAAAATATTTTTCAAGCGTGGATTTGTTAAAAAAAAGTTTTTCAAGCGTGGATTTGTTAAAAAAAAATATTTTTCAAGCGTGGATTTGTTAAAAAATATTTTTCATGCGTGGATTTGTTAAAAAAATATTTTTCAAGCGTGGATATGTTAAAAAAATATTTTTCAAGCGTGGATTTGTTTAAAAAATATTTTTCAAGCGTGGATTTGTTAAAAAATATTTTTCAAGCGTGGATTTGTTAAAAAAAATATTTTTCAAGCGTGGATTTGTTAAAAAAATGTTTTTCAAGCGTGGATTTGTTAAAAAAAATATTTTTCAAGCGTGGATTTGTTAAAAAATATTTTTCATGCGTGGATTTGTTAAAAAAATATTTTTCAAGCGTGGATATGTTAAAAAAAATATTTTTCAAGCGTGGATTTGTTAAAAAAAAATTTTCAAGCGTGGATTTGTTAAAAAATATTTTTCAAGCGTGGATTTGTTAAAAAAATATTTTTCAAGCGTGGATTTGTTAAAAAAATATTTTTCAAGCGTGGATTTGTTAAAAAATACTTTTCAAGCGTGGATTTGTTAAAAAATATTTTTCAAGCGTGGATTTGTTAAAAAATACTTTTCAAGCGTGGATTTGTTAAAAAATATTTTTCAAGCGTGGATTTGTTAAAAGCCGACTGATTCTGTTTTATTTCTTTAAGAATATTTTGAGGGCCTTAATGTACCCCAATGGTCTTTAAGTTTTAAATTTCTCTCTGGCTAACATGTCCCTTAAATTAGTTCTTTGAAAATGAAGCCAACAAAAAATAATGTAAGCAGAAACATAAAAGTCCTCCCACACAGGCGATGGTTTCCTGTGGAGGCCTAATTAAATATTACTAACATTATCAGAAAAAGCGAAATTTTTATAGTCTAGCATAAAATTAACGTTAATAAAATACAACAACAACTACAAACAATGGTAGAAATTGCAACAATAATTATAACAACAGCAACAACCCCCCCTCCACCAGCAGCTTGGACCCTTATGGGCCTTATGGGCACATTAACCCGATCTCATTTCATTTGCTATTTAAACACTCAAACGGTTTTATGCTTTTTGATGGGCTTTTGATTATTAAATCAAACTACTTCCGCCGTAGACATGGGCCGTCAGAACCACCAACGAGAGAATGGAGGAAAGAATGCATGACTGGTTGAATGAATGATTCAATGAATGAACGGACGTACAACCAGCAAAATGTCGAAATAAATGAATGGACTGAAATGAAATGACAGAAATGAATAATGAAAACGAATGAATGAATGAAAAGGGAAAAAATAAAGCAAAGACTAGGGAATATCAAGTGAAAATCTTTTGAAATATTTTTATGGCCGTTTTGCATAGAGCCTTGTCAAATTGTCATGCCATTTGAAATGTTGACCTATTTTGGACATTTTACGCGGAAGTCTTTGCCATTTGATATGACTGGTGAAAGCTGGCATTCGGTGGCTCCTTTGCCACAGGCCAAGAAAAAATTGTCTCGTTTTTCATACAATGTGTCACTGGGCAACCAGTCTGTCAGTCAGCCACCTAGTCAACTTAACCAAAGCAAACGATGACAGTCGAACGCAAGCAACCAACCAGTCAAACCAAGGCAAACACGTTTTAATAAACGTCTACTGCCTGTTGACAATTGAAACTGTAAACAATGCCAAAAGGCATAAACCATAAGGAGCTAAAATGTGTCCCCTACAGAGGGACAAGGGAATGTAAATGGTTGGAAAAAGGCTCATAGCTCATCAACCTCATAACAAATAAGCCCCAATTTATTCAACTAATCCTGGGCCACATTAGACACCAACAGCCAACACTCAACCAAAAAACGGAAATAGAAAAAGCGGGCGTGTGGATGCAGTGACAGAAATGATGGAAGAAATCCAGCGCTTTAATACACGAATTTCAACGAATTTTTTATTTCATTGCGGCCCAGCAAAGAAAGAATTCGAAAACCAAAAGTTATTATTTCCACACATAATTGTTTGCTAAAATCCTTAGATCCTATTCCCAACCCATTGTCTCCTGTTTTACATATTTCAAATTTTCCACATAAAGGAAAAATGTCAATACTCTGATTGTGAAGTAAAGTCCTAACGGATGCCACTGTTGTGCGATTGGGTTTTATTTGAATTTTTATTTGGACCATAGCAATGCACAGGAAAATTTATAATTGACAAATATATAGATTAAAAAGTACACAGGGTTTTGCAATAGTCTGAAGCATTTAAAATAATCTTTGAAACCACTTTAAAAGACCTTCATGTGATAATCAAAATAGTTTTTAAAACTTCGCATTAAAGGATTTGAAAGAAAAGTGCTAAAAAAATTCTTAAAACCTAACCTAGAGTTACCTGAATGATCTTAAATATATTCTTAACAAATACAGTACATATAGTCTCGATAATCCGGACACTCGTTAATCCGGACAACGCGGTAATACGGACACTAGAATTTTTTACATTGTAGACTCGATAATCCGGACATCTTATATTTTTCGTACCTCCATAATCCGGACGTCAATATTTTTTCCTATCTTGAGCATTAGATTCTTATTTATTTCATTGATGTTTTCGTTCTTAGCAGTAGCAATTGGTGTATAAATAATAAAAATTAAGTTTTTCAAAGTTTCCGGCCAAATCTCGTCTCTCTGCTTAGCCACTGTTGACTCAGTTCTACAGTCAATATAGAATTACTATTTGAATCTGTCGAATGATTTTCACCCTACAACCACCGATGGATGACTTTGATAAGCAACAGTATTTTAAACCTAGTGATGAGTAGCCTAGTTCGCTTAAAAATCTATGTTTGGTGTTCCTTTCCTCTAAAGGAATTAGTTTATTATGCCTCCGATTAGTGAGAAAGTCCCTTGGAACTGTGTAATATATTCCAATGATATTTTACGTAGACAATTTTGAAAAGCAAAATAGAAATGTTTAAAACATTTTAAGCGTTGGGATTAATAGCTTACTTTTAAAACTTAGATTTTTTAGATTCTTTAAGTCATTTTTTGAGTTACAGACAAAAATCGGTAAAATTAAAAAGCAAAATGATGAATGAAAATTTTTAAATAAAATTTGACAGCACTCTTGCTATAGACAGAACTTAACGACCGCTTTTTTGATCGCTAACTTACTAAAAATATCATTAATTACCGAAATTAATAATAATTGTTCCACAAACATCCCATAAGGGACAAGGGAGACTTCTCTCATATCAATGAGTGCACCCCGATTCATATTAGCTCTATGATACGGGACCTACTGTTTATTGCCGAGTCCGAACGGCGTGTCTTAAGACGCCACTTTGTAGAGAAGTTTTACATGGCTGAAATACACAGTAAATGTCGCCAACATTACTGAGGGGTATATTGCCACCGTTGAAAAGTGTTTTGATGTTATCTGGCGGGGGAATCGAACCCACGACCTTATGTGTGCAAGGCGGGTGTGCATACCATTGCACCACGGTGGCATCCCATTGCAGTCCCAAAATTATAAAAAATTTAATTTTACCGATTTTTTTCGGTAACGCAAAAAAACGAGTTGGAAAATCGCACTTCTTGTATAGAAATTTCAATAAATTATTAAAAAACGTATGTATTGTATTCTTGTAATTATACCACCAATAGATTTAAATTCCATTGTCTTATTCGAAGGGTGTAACATATATATTAAACAATACCCTTTTTTGTTTTCGGCGACGAGATAAAGTCAGATGTTGATGTTCATAGAAATGGCTAAAATATATTCACCATAATGAGATGAGTGCATTTGAATTTTGAAGTTATATCTCAAGTCATAACAAGTAAAAAAGTATCAGTCGGCTTTGCCGACAGAGATATACCCTCAGCCTGTGTATATTGAAACAATTTTTTTTCCAAAAAACGCATGTATTTAGGGAGTTTTAAAAATTTTGGGCGTTTGAACTAACAAAAATGTTGATTAGGATTTAATATCAAAAGTTTTGCGGAGGAGATACTAAAAAGAATGGATATCCAGCCACTACATATGGTACCATAGGGGTTTTTTAGAACTTCAGGGATATTTGCTCAAGAAGTATGAACTTGCCCCTGAAACAACTTTTACCATCGCAATTGAGGCAGCAATGCAAGTTGCTTCAACAAAAATCAAAGTGATTCGAAAGCAGGTCTTAAAGTGAACATGTATCCGAAATTTTGAGTGGGAGGTACCGGATGGAGTGGACAAATATAGTCCATATTTGAACCTGATCTATATCTGGTAGATATATTAGGATGTGTAAAGTATGGACCAATTCGGCCACTCTCTTCAAGAGTTATCGTACGCACAATTTTCCGAACATTTTTGAACTTTTGTGGGGGAGGTACCTGAAGGAGTGGACCGATATGGCTTATCTTCGAACTTAAACTATGTTTGGACAAAATATTACTAAGGCCAAACTTTGGACCGAATCGGCAGACCTGTTCGAGAGTTATTTTGCCCTCCAACCTCCTCACACGGTGTCATAGGGTTTTTTTGCAACTTTCAGGCTATTTTCTCAGGAAGTATGGACTTGCCCCTGATGAAACTTATACCGTCGTATGGAGGGCAGTGAATACAAGTTGCTAAAGCAAAAATCAAAGCGATTCGAGAGATGTTCCTAAACTGAACTTTTCCAAAATTTTGTGTGGGAGGTACCCGACGGAGTGGACCGATTGAGTCCATATTAAAACCTGATCTAAGTCTGGTACACGCTCCACGATGGGCAAAGTATGGACCAAATCGGTTACACCCTTCAAGAGTTATCGTGCGTACAAATTTTCCGAACATTTTCGAACTTTTGTGGGGGAGGTACCGGAAGGAGTGGACCGATATAGCTCATCTTCGAACTTAACCTAAGTTTGGACAAAATATTACGAAAGCCAAAATTTGAACCGAATCGGTTCATCCGTTCGAGAGTTATCGTGCGCTCCAGCCAGCCAGACAGACAGACGGACGGACACTGCTCAATCGACTCCAAATTGTCTGAAACACATTTCGTCCAAACATACTTGGGGTCTAAAACCATTATTTCGATGAGGCACATTTTGCCCGTATGAAAGTGTATATTAGGGATATAACTTTTTGCACTTTTTTGCAGATATCGAAAATACCACCACATAGCCGTGTAGAGCATGGAAAACTATTATGAAATACGGTGTCAATTTTTCTCTATCGCGAAAAAAGTTTCCGCACCAAATGCATGGAAGTTCAGAAATGCATTTTTTAACTTTATCTGTTATAACAACATATTTGCTTTTGATTAAAATTTTTATTTTTTTGTAATCTAATTTAAAATCATTATCAAAGCGTTCTGGACCAATTTGTTCTCAAATCGCGCCATTTCGGACCATTTTAGGATTTTTTGACACTATTGCAATTTTTGGTTTTTCTTTATAAACTCGCGAATTTTATGTTTATATTTTTTGTACCTATCGGACAAGAGAGTATGGTCTCATTTGCAACAAATTCGCGAAAGTTACAGACCGTTTTTAATGACTTTGCCTGTGAGAAATGTATTTTTGTTTATAAATATTTATTCAAACAAAGCACATTTAAAATTTTAAGTAGACAAAATATCAAAAGAGTTTTAGTAATTGCGGTCGGTGCTGAAACGTTTTTCATCGAATCGATCTTAGAAACGCGTTTTCATTATTAGGACAAAATTCCCCACATGGTACTGGTGTTGTATTTTTGTAGAAAACAAATACAATTCTCACAGGCAAGGTCAACAAAAACAGCCTGTAACTTTCGCGAATTCGTTGCAAATGACCCCAATTTCTGTTGTCCGATAGGTACAAAAAATATAAACATAAAATTCACGAGTTTATAAAGAACAAGTAAAAAAGTATCAGTCGGCTTTGCCGACAGAGATATAACCTCAGCCTGTGTATATTGAAAAAAATTTTTTCCCAAAATACGTATGTATTTAGTGGGTTTTAAAAATTTTGGGCGTTTGAACCGACAAAAATGTTGATTAGGATTGAAGATCAAAAGTTTTGCGGAGGAGATACTAAAAGGAATGGATCGACATTGACTGTTATGGAAGTGGATCACAACATATGGTGCCATAGGGGGTTTTTACACTCTTCGGACTGTTTGCTCAAGAAGTATGGACTTGCCCCTAAAAAACTTTTCCCTTCGTAATTGAGGCAGCGAATGCAAGTTGCTTCAACAAAAATCAAAGTGATTCGATAGCAGGTCTTAAAGTGAACTTATCCGAAATTTTGTGTGGGAGGTACCGGATGGAGTGGACAAATATAGTCCATATTTGAACCTGATCTATATCTGGTAGATATATTAGGATGTGTACATTACACAGACCAATTCGGCCACTCCCTTCAATAGTTACCGTACTAACAATTTTTCCGAACATTTTTGAACTTGTGTGGGGGAGGTACCTGAAGGAGTGGACCGATATGGCTTATCTTCAAACTTAAACTATGTTTGGACAAAATATTACTAAGGCCATATTTTGGACCGAATCGGCAGATCCGTTCAAGAGTTATCTTGAGCTCCAACCACCTCACACGGTGTCATCGGGGTTTTTTTGCAACTTTCATCCTATTTTCTCAGGAAGTATGGACTTGCCCCTGATGGAACTTGTACCGTCGTATGGAGGGCAGTGAATACAAGTTGCTAAAACAAAAATCAAAGCGATTCGAGAGATGGCCCTAAACTGAACTTTTCCGAAATTTTGTGTGGGAGGTACCCGAAGGAGTGGACCGATTGAGACCATATTGGAACCTCATATTACTCTGGTAGAAAGTTTACGCTGTACAAAGTATGGACCAAATCGGTCACTCTTTTCAAGAGTTATCGTGCGCACAAACTTTCCGAACATTTTCGAACTTTTGTGGGGTAGGTACCGGAAGGAGTGGACCGATGTAGCTCATCTTCGAACTTAAACTAAGTTTGGGCAAAATATTACGAAAGCCAAATTTTGGACCAAGTCGTTACATCCGTTCGAGAGTTATCGTGCGCTCCAGCCAGCAGGACAGACAGATAGACAGACAGACAGACGGACAGGGCTAGATCGACTCCAAATTGTCTGAAACACATTTCGTCCAAACATACTTGGGGTCTAAAACCATTATTTCGATGAGGCACATTTTCATCGTATCAAAGTGTATATACCCTCCATAGCCTAAAGGCTGAGGGTATAAAAACCAAAAATTGCAATAGTGTCAAAAAATCCTAAAATGGTCCGAAATGGCGCGATTTGAGAACAAATTGGTCCAGAACGCTTTGATAATGATTTTAAATTAGATTACTAAAAAATAAAAATTTTAATCAAAAGCAAATATGTTGTTATAACAGATAAAATTAAAAAATGCATTTCTGAAATTCCATGCATTTGGTGCGGAAACTTTTTTCGCGATAGAGAAAAATTAACACCATATTTCATAATAGTTTTCCATGCTCTACACGGCAATGTGGTGGTATTTTTTTGGTTATAGCCCTAGTGTATATACCCTTCATAGCCTAAAGGCTGAGGGTATAAAAAGCTCTGGACACTGAAAATCAATATGTGTACATGGGCTACACAGTTTATATCCTTAAAAAAAGAAAAAAACTATGAAACAAGAAAAAAAGTATCAGTCGGCTTTGTCGACAGAGATATACCCTCAGTCTATGTGAATTGAAACTTTAATCTACGGTCAGATCGAATGTATTTATGGTCTTATCATTATTTTATGGCCTTTTTTTGACATTTGAACGTGGCGACATTTTATAGAAGTTAAACTTAATTTGGACAAAATATTAGGAGATCCAAAGTTTGGACCAAATTTGTTCAAGAGATATCGTGCATACCCTTTAAGTGACATTTTTTTAAATATTCGGGGGAACTACCGGAAGTTGTGGACCGGTATTACCTATCTTCGAACTGAAAGTATGACAAAATATCAGGAAGGACAAATTTTGGAGTTATCGTGCTCTCCAGCCACTATATATGGTGCCATAGGGTTTTTTACACCTTTCGGGCTGTTTTCTCAAGAAGTATGGACTTGCCCCTGAAAATACTTTTACCGTCGTAATTGAGGCAGCGAATGCAAGTTGCTTCAAAAAATCAAAGTGATTCGAGAACAGGTCTTACAGTGAACTTATCCGTAATTTTGTGTGATAGGTACCCGAAGGAGTGGACAAACATAGTCCATATTCGAATCTGATCTATATCTTGTAGATATACTAGGATGTGTAAAGTATGGACCATATCTGTCACACACTTCAAATGTTAACGTGCGAACAATTTTTCCGAACATTTTTGAACTTTTGTGGGGGACGTACCTGAAGGAGTGGACTGATATGGCTTATGTTCGAACTTAAACTATGTTTGGACAAAATATTACGAAGACCAAATTTTGGACCAAATCGGTTGATCCGTTCGAGAGTTGTCTTGCGTCCAACCACTACACACGGTGTCATAGGGATTTGTTTGCATCTTTCAGGCTATTTTTCTCAGGAAGTATGGACTTGCCCTAATGAGACATGTACCGTCGTAAACGGGGCAGTGAATACAAGTTGCTACAAGAAAAATCAAAGAGATTCTCGAACATGTCCTAAACTGAACTTTTCCGAAATTTTGTGTGGGAGGTACCCGAAGGAGGGGACCGATTGAGTCCATACTAGAACCTCATCTAAGTCTGGTAGAAATTTTACGATGTGCAAAGTATGGACCAAATCGGTTACTCCCTTCAAGAGTTATCGTGCGCACAAATTTTCCGAACATTCTCGAACTTTTTTGGGGGAGGTACGAGAAGGAGTGGACCGATATAACCCATCTTCGAACTTAAACTAAGTTTGGACAAATTTTTACTAAAGTAAAATTTTGGACCAAATCGGTTGATCCGTTCGGGAGTTATCGTGCGCTCCAGCCAGACAGACGGACGGACATGGCTAAATCAACTCCAAATTGTCTGAAACACATTTCGTCCAAACATGATCACTGGGAACCTCAAATGTCGAATTACAAATAGTTCGTTAAAACAAAAAATGTTTAAATCCCCAAAACACCGAAAATCGGGCGGTACCGTTATAGGGGGCTATAGAAAAACATGGACCTATTTTGACAGTTTTTGGTTGATATGTTTTTTGACCACTGGGAACCTTAAACGTCAAATTACATGTAGTTTGGTTAAAAATTGTAGCTAAAATCCCCAAAATACCGGAAATCGGAAAATACCGTGGGGGCTGTACCAAAACGTGGACCTATGTTGACAGTTTTCAGTGGAGATGTTTTGTGACCACTGGAAACTTCAAACGTCAAATTACAGGTAGTTCCAGGATTTCGGAGTCGAGTTATTTTCGGCTCGACTCCGACTCCAGGCGAGTTTTTTTCACTACTCCGACTCCGACTCAGACTACGGGTCGACTCCGAGAGTGAATTCCTATACCACTAAAAATGAATAATATGTGCACAAAATTGTAATTTTTTCCTATATTTTGGCCTATATAGACTAATGTGTTAGTTTTTCCTTACATATTCATTAGAATGGGCATTCGTTCGAATACATTCGAACATATCAATACTGTTTCTGCCTAATCTTAAATTGACAAATAGGAAAGATAGAAAGTTTTTCTCGGTTTTTCTTTTTTTGCACGAGTATATTATGGACGGAATTCTTCCGCGTGAGAGAATCTCTAAGCCTTCAAAATATGTGAAAATGATGGGGCAATACAAATCGTAAGGACTACATGTAATAAAAACTATAAGCAATTCACGACCAAGTTTCAAACTGGATGTAAGCCAACAATTTATTGTGCTTAGCCTCAAAAGGAGATCCCCAGTTGTAAAGCACAATAAAAGCCATTTTTCATGATTTTTTTCCCGAGAAAACTACGTAACTTTTTGGCAGATTTTTTTCTTCATCTGAAAGAGAAAAATATTACCAAGTTTTGAGGTCGTTTACGAAACCTTGTTTTTATTAAAGCATTTTGCTGTGCCAACTCTATCTCGAAAACTATCGCGAAAAAAAACAGTTTATATGCTGCGTACAAAATAAATTGTTTTCATCCAACGCTCATACTGTGGCAATATTGTTCCGATCGACTTAAAAATTTGACCACATATTCTTTGCTACTTATACTTTCTACTTTTTTCTGAAATTTAGAAGTGGGGATCACCCCTTAAACTAAAATTCAGCGCTCACATTTTGAACTTTGATGTGGATAATTTTATTGAAATATTTGAGATATGTATATAGCGTACACCACACAGCACGTAGGCAGATGGATGTTTTCTGGAACTGAAAAATTAGCAAACGATGAGATTTCGTCCATGAAAATATTCTACAAAAATGTCGCTAGGAATATTTTATATAGGGTCGGTTCACTAGGACGAGAAATCGATATTGCCATGTTTTCATTGTCCTTTATCACTTTTACCCGATCCTTCCTTATGAAAACTCTACGATTATGTATTTCATTGAATTTAGTATATGCTATTGATTGTGTAGAAAACTCGGATACATATGAACTATATCTGTTCCTGGCGGACAGATCCGGTTA
Organism: Musca autumnalis; assembly: GCF_047663935.1. Lineage (NCBI taxonomy): Eukaryota > Metazoa > Arthropoda > Insecta > Diptera > Muscidae > Musca > Musca autumnalis. Next base: position 25,808,232 of record NW_027411644.1, on the reverse strand, counting down.
TTTGAATGTCTACATCTAAAGCCCTCATTGAGTATATAATGAATCCTAGAAGAAAGATTCACCGTTTGTCAGACTTCTGAGTTATGATGCCTAATTCAGAAGCGTAACCATCCGAATTTGATATATAGTTAATAGATTATGCGAAATTTATCGAAATACATAAACATACTATTTTTTGAGAAAGTAACGGGTAAAACTGATAAAGGACAATGAAAACGTGACAATGTCGATTGTTGGATATGGGAAACCTACATATAATTTTTGGTGGAACATTTTTGTAGAAAATTTAATTTTGTTTTACTTTTTGGGTTTAAGAACAATGGAAGAAACTGAGCATATTTGACAAAAAGGTTCCTCATTCTTTTTAACTGAAAACATGTCATCTAAAATGATGAAACAATACCTCCAAACAGAAATATAAACTATTTTCTCAATGATTAATGAGGGTCAATCAAAAAATGCATTATGTCATAACTCAGAAATTTCAGGTATGGGGTTTATTGGGGTTCTTAAATGGGGCTTTCATTCGGAAAAGGAATTTTTCCACACCCTAATCTTGACTTCCATTTTGTGTCACAGGTTATTCAGTAAGATTTCCCAAAGAGACCACAATGTCTTTAATAGAAGACAAGGATGACTTTTCAAAAAAAGCATGATGAGAATACCAATAGACCTTTGTGAGAAAACCAGTAAGACTTCTGACGAAAGAGGTTAAAGGTCCAATCTTAATTCGATTGTCATAGAACATTACTTTTGCTTGCAAAAATGTAAAGAATCAATTGGATCAACAAAATGGGGATGAATAGACTACACTTCAGAGGATAATAAATATCCTGTGAATTGTCCTTTAACTTAGTATAATATACCATTTGCATATATGTATTTTTATACCTTTCTTTTAAAATAAATAATGATTTTTAAAAAATGTTCTTGTTCCAAATTTAATGTTATATTTCTATAACGTGGAAAACATTTTGCCCGGAGTCGAGTTATTTTTTTCGACTCAGACTCCGACTCCAGCAAAATTGCTCGACTCCGACTCCGAAACCCTGGGAAAAACACGAGTTATGATGATTTAATTTCTTTATTATCACCTCTCTTGGTGTCTAAATAATGAGAAACATGTGGACGTTTGAGTACTTTAGGCTTATTTATTTGGTACGACTATTCGTCTCGGCAGGGTGGCTTCGTATGGTTACTGTTAGGCTACTGTCTTCAGTGGCTTTGGCGGAATCGTCTGAAGTTGGCACACTGGTAGCAGTCGGCTCGACGGTGTTCCGATGACAGGAGTCGGCCTGTGGAAGTATTGGTTCTCGTAAAGGTGTGGGACTTGGCTCGTATTGCCGGGTGGAAGCGGGTTGATTATAGTCGGTGTGCTGACGGCACCCGACGTTGGAGTCGAATTGATGACGGTCGGCAACAATAGTTGTGTTGACTGCGGTTCGGTTTGGTGCAATGCACAGTGGTTCCGCCCGTGGACAAAAATCGAAAAATTGATGGCAACAAATTTTATTGCGATTGAAATAAATATTCTCTAAACATATCAAATTTTTAAAATCCAGCCTTATTTTTGTAAATTTACAGCGGTTATACGCCAAGTTAAGTCTAAGAAGTTGTAATTTGTATGTGAGGCCTTAAAAACGAAAAATACATCCGCAAAGCATTCGTAGCTTATGAGTAAAATTATAAAAAATTGGAGAGGTAAATGTGCAATTTTCAAATTGAAACTTATAGGTGATGGCATTGGCAAGTCCAGCTGCCCAAATCTGCCACCCGCTAAGTTATTCCTCTTAAAATCGTCAAAATTCCGAAAATCTGGAGGTACGTTTATATGGGAGCTGAACTGAAATGCAAAATTACAGCCAAATCGCTTGGAAAATGTGGGTAAAGTCGTCAAAATTTCGAAAATCGGGAGGTACGTTTATATGGGGGCTATACCTAAACGTAGACCGATATTGACCATTTTTTGCACGGAGGTATTTGGTTCACTCAGAACTCAAAATGCCAAATTACAGCCAAATCAGTTGGAAAATATCGATAAAATTATCAAAATACCGAAAATCTGAGGTTATATTTATATGGCGGCTATACCTAAACGTGGACCTATATTGTATATTTTTTGCAAGGAGGCAGTTTATTCACGCAGAACTCAAAATGCAAAATAACATCCAAATCGGTTGGTTAATTTGACCAAAATCGTCAAAATACCACAAATCGGGCGGTACCTTTCTATGGGAGCTATACCCAAATATGGACTTACATCCGCTAAAAATGGTTTTCTATCTTTTTGGCTTGTTATAAACCTACGTTTAAAATTTGGAGGCGGTAGCTCGATTAGAACTATTTTTGGCACTGTTTTCCATACAAGTGGGACCACTGTGCAATGTGGTGAACAATACTCGGCTCGGCCTGCTCGTGCTGATGCCCCTCTGCTTGAGGAATCGGGTTGGTGGCACTCGGCTCGTTGTAGTCGGTCTGGAACGAGAAGAGACGATTGAATAAGTTCGAAGCGAACGAATCGCGGAAGCGAACGAATCGCAGGATGCGAACGAATCGCCGGAAGCGAACGAATCGCGGAAGCGAACGAAATCATGGGAAGCGAACTAATCGCGGAAGCGAGCGAATCGCAGGAAGCGAACTAATCGCGAATCGCAGGAACCAAGGCCTTGGGTTTTGTAAGAAATCTTCCGACTGCGGACACTGCCACAAATCAAATATTTCGTACTCGGGTAACTCCAGCACTTGACGATCCTTGGTGTTAAAAAACGAAATATTTGGCTAGGTAGTGAAATAAAGTGATTGAGAATTATTTCCCCATAGCTTCAAGATAGTTCACTGAAGTAAAATAATTCTATAATATCGGTTGTCAAATAAGATTCGAGGTTTCGTGATGCATGTATACCAATGGCAAGTACATCTTTAACGGGAATTGCCATAGTACTTTAAGGTGGGGTATATATTAAGTTGGGCCATAATAATAAAATCGGTAACATGTATCGGTCACGTTACAACCCTCCACCATAAATTTGTCTATAATGTTTGTATATTCTTGATCAAGGTAAAATTCTAAGTCGATATAACAATATCCGTCTGTCCATTCGTCCGTCCGTCCGTCCGTCCACCTGTTGAAATCAAGATATAGCAAACAATTTTTAAAATAGAGCTTTGTAATTTGGTATAGAAGTTTCTATTACTCCTAGGATGTTTGGTATTGCAAATGGACTATATCAGTCCACGTTTTGATATAGCCTCCATGGAGCGTTACCATCCGATTTTTGGTATCTTGAAGGTTTTAGCTTCATTATAACACCGAAATGGCTGAAATTTGGTATTTAGTCTTTCCCAGAATTTTGTCGGTATAGGTCCACGCCTTAATATAGCCCCATAGAACGATACCTCCCGATTTTCGGTGTTTTGAAGGTTGTGGCCACAATATTTCTCCGAAATGGCTGAAATTTTTTATTTAGTCTTAGTTAGGGGTAAACAACTTTCCATATGAAATTTGTCGGTATAGGTTCACGTCTTCGTATAGCCCCTATAGAATAATACCTCCGGATTTTCGGTATTTTGCAGGTTGTGGCCTCAATATTCCTCCAAAATGGCTGAAATTTAATATTTAGTCTTCATTTGGGGCACAAAACTTTCCATATGAAATCTGTCGGTATAGGATAAATACCTCCGGATTTTCGGTATTTTGCAGATTGTGGCCTCAATATTCCTCCAAAATCGCAGAAGTTTGGTATTTAGTCTTCATTGGGGGTATTCAACTTTCACCTATAAATTTGTCGGTATAGGGCCACGCCTTCATATAGCCCCATAGAACGGTATATCCCAATTTTCGAGATTTTAAAGGTTGTGGTCTCAATATTCCACCGAAATGGCTGAAATTTGCCATTTAGTCTTCGTTGGGGGTACAAAACTTTCCACCTGAAACTTTTTGGTATAGGTCCAAGCCTTCATATTGCCCTTGGTGGCCGCAATCTACCGAAATGGCTGAAATTTGTGTATTTAGTCTACGTTAGAGGTAAAAATCTTTCCGACTGAAATTCGTTGGTATAGGTCCACGTTTCGATATAGCTCCCATAGAACGGTACCTTCCTTGTGACGTCAATATCCCAACGAAATGACTGAAATTTGTTATTTAGTCTTCCATGGGGTTATAAAATATTCCATAAGAGAATTACCAGTATAGGTCCACGTCCTCCTATATCCCCCATAGACGCGTACCTCTTGATTTTCTGTACTTTGAAGGTTTTAGTCACATTATCTTACCGAAATATCGGAAGTTTGGTATTTAGTCTTCTTTGAGTCTCAACAATTTCCGCCAGAAATTTGTCGGTATAGGTCAAAGTTTTCATATAGCTCCCATAGAACAGTACCTCCCGAATTTCGGTATTTTGAAATTGCTAAAATTTGTTATTTAGTCTTCTTCACAGACGACAGGAAACTAATTGTTCCATTTTACTTCAATACAACTCGTGGTGGAAGGTATAACAAGGTCGGCCCGGCCGAACATAACGCCGTTCTTATTCGTTTTTTTTTTTACTTTTCAGTAATTAAATTTGTTACCACTGAGAACCTCATAACAAAATTATAGCCAATTTAGGCCGAAAATGTAGATAAAAACTTTAAAATGCCTGAAATCGTGTGGTACCGTTATGTAAGGGCTATACCAAAATCTGAACTTATGTCCATAATTTTTGGTGACCAAGTGGAAACTCCAAATGCCAAAGTTTCAGCCAATTCTGGTTGAAATGAAAAATAAAATCCATATAATACCTGAAATCGGGTCATACCGCTATACGAAGACTATACCAAAACCTTGACCTATGTCCAACATTTTTGGTGAAGGAGTTTCTGTGCCATTGGGGCCCGGGCCCCCCCCGAAATGATTTTAATTCCCATAGGATATTAGCTTATGTTACACATTTTTTAATTTTTGAGTAAAATTTTAAACTGTTTTAATTGTTCAAGAAATATGTAAAGTAGTTGGAAGCATTACAGAGAATTATTTAACTACATTGGTATACTTATTGTCCAACATATCTGAAAATATAAAAATAATGAACAAGTTAGGCTTTTTGGGCAATTTTATGCATAGTTCTTGTTAAGTTTTAAGGTGTTGTTTAAGCGTTTAATCGCAATTTTAGGCTGACTGTGTTACTGAGTTCAGAACAATACGTTTATTTGTATTTATTGAACGTTTGTAACATATTAGGTCCAATACTTTGGCTTATAAACAACATCCAGACAAAACATTTTTGCGATATTTTGCTTTTGAAATTTGTTATAAGAGCAATTCAACAATAAAATGTAAAACCGTTGCTTAATCTTTGTGGTTCTAAGTGTTTGTATATTTTCTCTAACACGTTTTTATAATGAACTATTTTGGAATTCATAACAATTACAAATTCTTTATTATGTTTGAAATTTGTAATAAAAAAACTATGTATATCAACAATTTTTTATGATATAATTACTGTTCCACCGCAGTGTTGTAAATGTCTATTGACAAAAGGATTTTTCTGTCGAATTTTTATGTTTTGTTCGACCTTTCGAATGTTAATAAAATCAATATTATTGAGCTTGTGGTCAATGTTTATATTTTACTAGCTGAATCCGGTGCGCTTCGCTACCCCGAATAAGGAAAAATATATTTTGACAAATATATTTGTAGGCCAATTTTCGTCACTCATTGCAACTTTCATTAAAATCGGGCATATAAAGCGTGTTTAATGCATAAAATACATGAAATCGGCCGAAAAAATATATAGGCGCTGTATCCAAACCTGAACCGATTTCAATTCTAGACCATTTTAGACCGATTTATTTCTAGACCAAATTCCTGCACACATCCAAAATTTGGAGACATTACCTGTTACCATTCTATAGATACTTGCATAAAAATCTAAATTTTTTGGAGGTACCTCCGATTCTGATGCTATATCTCCGGATCAACGCGGAATTTCAGAAATTTCTATAGCCTATGTTACCTTCAGGCCATGTAGTGATATACTCTGAAAATTTCAGGAAGATCGGTTCAGCGGTTTTTGAGTCCATAAAATTCAAACAAACAAACGTACAAAATTTTTTCTACTTTATATATATTGATTTATTACAATATTTTAAAATTACAATGAATGAATTTCATCTTCAGAGATTTTTCTGTCGATTACTCTTTGAATAAAACCAGAAGAAAACGTCATAGAAACCCACAGCAATTGTATTTTGGGAAGTACTTTCAATGGATGCATATTTCTAGAAATGTTAATTTTTCCTGCTTCGGTAAATTACTTTGTGACGACAAACGAAATCTAAAAACTGAAACAGGTTCTTCTTCGTCAAAATCTCAACAAGTACCACTCGACATTGCGGACAGTAATATACCCTGAGTCTGTGTGAATGGAAACTTTCATCTATAGACAGATCGAATAGCGGTTACATAGCCAAAACTATGCATTAGGAGATTTTCAGAAATTTGTAGCCATTTTCGGACGTATGAACTTGCAAACAAAATATGGATTTGTATCATTGATCACAAATGTTGCGAATGAGGTATGGAGAAATGGACCGGACCGACATAGTTCATTTTTGGAGTAGATCTTATTTTGGGAGTCATTCCTTTTAAAAGATATTGCGCCCACCAGTCATTTCAGTTCGCCACAGTATAATTTTCACCTTTTGACTTTTATGTCAGGAAATATGGACTTGCCCACGAAAAACTTAATACCGCTCTAAACTGCACTTAACCACTATTTTGAAGGTTTGTGAGGGAGGTACTCCAGTATGGCCCATTTTCGAGCAAAAACTAAGTTTGGAAAAAAATATTACTAAATCCAAAGTTTGGACCAAATCTGTTGCTCCGTTCAAGAAAACTCGCACATACCACTTATCTAAAATTCTTCAAATTTAGGGGGAAAATACCAGAAGAAGTAGACCGAAAAGCACCATCTTCGAATTTTGTATATATAAGGCTCGCTGAAATATTGCGATAAACAAAGTTTGGACCAACGCAGTATCCGGTTCGAAAGTTGTTGTGAACTAGCCACTACACATGGTTGCCTTAGGTGTTCTTTACAGCTTTCGGGCCATTTTCTCTGGAAGTATAGACTTGCCTCTAAAAAACTTGTACGGTAGTAATAGGAGCCCCGAGAACATTTGTTGCAAAAAAGCAAAGCGTTTCCAAAGAGTTTTTAATTATTAATTTGTTTATTTCATATTTTTACTTATAACTAACTTCTATATATATAAAAGAGTAGTGAGGTGAGTGACTGACTGACTGACTGACTGATTCATCAACGCCCAGACGAAACGGCTAAAGCTAGAATATTGAAATTTTTAGTGTGGGTTGCTGTTGGTGTGTAGGGGTGAGATAAGGCTGGATTTTTCGAAATTCGAACTGGAAGGGTACGAAAAGTACTAAAAGGTACTAAATATGGTACCCTTTGTATTACGCGAACGCGTAGAGCTAGAACTCTGAAAATTGGAATGAAGGTCACTGATGGAGAGCTAGAGAGATGTACCAAAGCGTTTTTGGAAATTCGAACTACAAGGGTACGAAAAGTACTAAATGGCACTAAATTTAGTACAATTTGGATTTGTGTGAACGGAAAGAGCTGGAATCCTTAAATTTGAAATTAGGGTCAATTGTGGAGAGTAACAAAAAAGGTTTTTGAAAATTCGAACTATAAGTGCACGAAAAGTACTAAATGGTACTAAATTTAGTACAAATTGGATTTGGGTGAACGGATAGAGCTGGAATACAAACATTTGGAATGAGGGTCAATGATGAAGAGTAACAATGAAAGGTTTCTGGAAATTCGAACTATAAGGGTACGAAAAGTACTAAATGGTACTAAATTTAGTACAATTTTGATTTGGGTGAACGGATAGAGCTGGAATACAAACATTTGGAATGAGGGTCACTGATGAAGAGTAACAATGAAAGGTTTAACTAAATTCGAACTATAAGGGTACGAAAAGTACTAAATGGTACTAAATTTAGTACAGTTTTGATTTGCTATGAGGGTCACTGATGAAGAGTAACAATGAAAGGTTTTTCTAAATTCGAACTATAAGGGTACGAAAAGTACTAAATGGTAATAAATTTAGTACAATTTGGATTTGGGTGAACGGATTGAGCTTGAATCCTGAAATTTGTAATAAGGGTCACTGATGGAGAGTAACAAAGAAAGGTTTTTAGAAATTCGAACTATAAGTGCACGAAAAGTACTAAATGGTACTAAATTTAGTACAATTTGGATTTGGGTGAACGGATAGAGCTGGAATCCTGAAATTTGGAATGAGAATCGTTGATGGAGAGTTAAATGGAAAGGTTTTTGGAAATTCGAATTAAAAGTATACGAAATGTACTAAATAGTACAATTTGGATATGGGTTAACGAATAAGGCCGGAATCCTGAAATTTGGAATGGGGGTCACTGATGAAGAGTAAGAAAGGTGTACCAAAGGTCGAAAAGTCCTAAATGGTAGTAAGTTTAGTATGATTTGGATTTGAAGAGCTGGAATCCTGAAATTTGGAATTAAGATTACTGTTGGAATATAGAATCGAGATATGGAGGTAGCTTTGGAAAATCGTACTAATATGCACGAAGCAGTACTAAATGGTATGGAATTCGTTACAATTTATATTTGCGTGAACAGATTACTGTTGGAGTGTAGGATTGAGGTAGTTTTGGAAATTCGTACTTATGGAAAAGTGCTAAATGGGACTACATTATCAATAAATTGGGTTTAGGTGAACGGATAGAGCTGAGATATGAAAGTACATTTCGGAAAATCGTGTACGAAAAGTGCTAAATGGTACAAAATTTGGTACCTTTAGGTATTTGCTATATGGTATAGAATTTTGTACAATTTGTGACTTTGTAAAGGGTAGAACTGGAATTTCGAAATTCGGTATTAGATTAGCAATTGGTGTTTAGAGTGGAGGTAGGGAGGAGGTTTTGAAAATTCGTACTTATTTATAGTACTATAATGGGTTTCAGGGGAACAGATAAAGCTGGAAAAGTGAATTGGGGTTAGGATATATGTTGAATATAAGGAAGTAATTTTTGAAATGTTTACCTATGTATGTGTACGAAAAGTTGGGTAACATGTTGGTACCAAAACCATTTTGGTATTGTGTAAACAATTAAGGTACTAAATTTGGTGTTGGGTGTAGGAAGAAAGCTGGGATTATATAATTTGGAAATACGCTATTTGTACAAAAAATACGAAATGGAAAAATATTTGTTATGAAGATCACTCTAAAATTCGAGACAAAGTTCTGAGTTTGAAAAACTTTATTAAATATTGTTCCATTGATTTGATGTTAACGCCAAGGCGTTTCTAAATAATGTACTGAAATTAAGTAGTCAAACGTGAAGTATCTTTTCAAAAAAATGTGTTTTGTTCTGACTGCTTTGGTATGTTAATTTGAAAACGTGGTCCAATGCGACAATTTTGTTAACTAGAAGTTATTTACCCCCTGATAATAAAAAAGCCTAAATTGAAATGCCTCCAAAAAATGTTCCGTTATATACGGTTGACATACCCGTTAACATTAAGTACAATTTTTTGTAAAAAAGTTTTTCTAACCTTTCATTTTGAATTCCGAAAATTTAACGGGCCTACTCGGGTTCTGGGCGAAACCGCTAAAGCTAGAACCTTGCATTGTAAATATGCGTGATTGTTGTTGTGAAGGGGTGAGATAAAGTTTAGTGTTTGGAAATTCGTACTGAAAGGGAATGCTGTGGTAGTGAAGGGTTAAAACCAGGAGTGAAATCTAAAATTTGCAATATGATACGTAGTTTCGAAAATTTGAAATAAAAAATATGGTAGTTGTGTAGGGATGCGATACGGCAGATTTTTTTTTTTTTTTTTGTAATTCTTACTGCAATCGAAAAAAATATTGGTAATAAAAATAGGTATAAGTACAACAGAATCTCCAGTATTCACCATTCCCGTATTAAATATTGTTTATATATATTTTATTCCCTTTCCGCATACGAAGTAGCGGGCATTTGCTAGTTTAGCATAAAGGAAGTGAAGCCATGACCATTAAGGTCTTAAGCTTATACAGCTTATCCAAAGAGGTCTTAAACTGCACTTCGCCCAAAATTTTTTAAATACTCTGCGGAAGTTTGCCGAAAGAGTAGATAGATCAAAATATCACGAAGGCCAAATTTTGGACCGAATCGGTTGATCTGTTTGAGAATTATCGTGCTCCCCAGGCGGCTACCCAGACGAACGGACATAGCTGAGTCGACTCCAAGTCCTCTGAAACAGATTTCATCCAAACACACTTTGGCCCTAAAGCCATTATTCCGATGAGGCACATTTTGGCTAAAGGCTGAGAGTATAAAAAATGTACATTGGGAAAAATTGTGTTTATGGATTTTTGCTAAAAGAATGTATACATGTATATTTTAAACGAAGTTAAGACTGGATTCTAGAGATTCCCTTGTTCCTGATAAATTTATGAGAAGATCCAGAATTTCTATAAGTGAAGTCCGACGATTGGACGCCAAAATTAGTCTACTGACAGATGCACGATTTGGCGACAGAATTTGTCATTTACATAACCAGCATTGCTCAGCATTAGTTATCGGCCTTCAGAAATTCTTTGCGATATGTAGACATCGGATTTTTGCATATTTTTGAAATTATAATGTTAAGATATTTGAAAATTAAATGTTATGATATTTTAAGGTTTTCCATTGTATTCGCTTTCTTTTGGCCTTACCGAAGTGATTTCACTGAATTTCATAACATTTACTGTAGTTGTGAATTACATAATTGATAAATGATACGCCCAAAATATATGGCATTATTAATATATTCATTGTTTTGACCATATATTAACTGTGACATATTGTCAAAAAAGTTCTAAAAACAATATAAAATTGGCCAAGAAGTCTTGCACCATATGAACTAAAAAATAGTATTGAAAATTATTTCATCAGTAGAATAAGTCTAAAATAAGGTTTACATCTTTGCTAAATAAGACATTTTCGCTAACACGAACTTTCAAAATTTTTGGTCAGGTGGGCCCCCCCCGAAATGAAATCCTGGCTACGTCCCTGTATCCCTATATGGGGGCTATTAGAAAAAAAGATGGCCCTATATTGGTTTTGGTTCCATATTCATGTATTGTCATTCAAATCTGAACATTTTTTGGCCACTGACCACATACAATTTTTTTGACCACTGAGAAACTCATAACAAAATTATAGCCAATTTAGGCCGAAAATGTAGATAAACTCTTTAAAATGACTGAAATCGTGTGGTACCGTTATATAAGGGCTGTACCAAAATATGGCCTTATGCCCATAATTTTTATTGGCGAAGTTTCTCTACCGTTGGGAACTCTAAATGCCAAGTTTCAACCAATTCGGGTTGAAATGGAAGATAAGATCCTTAAATTACCTGAAATCGGGTGGTACCGTTATATGGAGGCTAGACCAAAACCATGACCTATGTCCAACATTTTTGGTGAAGACGTTTCTGTGCCATTGGGAACCCAATTTGCAGTCAATTCGGCCTAAAAATGAAGATAGAATCCTTAAAATACTTAAAATCGGGTGGTACCGCTATATGGGGGCTATAAGAAAAAATGGACCCATATTGGTTTTGGTTTCATATTCATGTATTGTCATCCAAATCTGAAAAGTGTGCAAAGTTTTAGTTCGATTTGGTCTACTGCAACTGTGTGGAAAATGAGTTACTAGATTTAAACTAAACAGACACCAAGGCAAGTTAAATATAACCCTGTAATAAAAAAGAATCATTCGGCTTTGTCAACCCTAAACCTATCATTAAACAGGTAACAAATCGTTAAGTTCAAACGGACAGAACTTTTTATATCTTACACCATAAAATATTCTGAATTAAAATTTTAAAATTCTCCATCCTGTCTAAAGTTTTAGGCGAAGACATTTTATGCCAAACGCCTAAATTAGGTCATAAAATGTATCTAAAAATGCCTTCAATTGGGCGGCATCTTTATATGGGACCATATCGAAGTGTGGACCTGTGATGACAGTTTTTGGTAGACAAGTATTGCGACCACTAGGAACCTTAAATATCAAATTACAAATGGATTGGTCAGCAAATACATCTAGCAATTTAGAACTCCTAAAATCTGGAGGTATCGTAATATGCGGGCTATAAAAAAACATGGACCTATTCTGACAATGTATCGTGGAGAAGTTTTTTTGGGGCTAAACCTAAACATGCAGATTTTTGGTAGAGAAGAGTTACCACTGAGAACCTCAAGTGTCAAATTACAGCTAGTTTGGTTAAAAAATTTAGCTAAAAATAAAATTGTTGTATGGTTATAGTTGACCTTTGGACTGAAATTTTCTCTAAGTTTTGGTTTGGCTTGAGGTCAGCAAATTAAAAACATTTTATTTTGTTTTTAATATTATTTTTATTTTCCGATATTTCGGTCATCTCCGACAACCATCATCAGGGATTTAATCTTTAAAAAGAACAAATTACATTTTTATATAAAAACATTAACAAAGAATTTGTTTTAATCACAATAATTACATTTGTTTTATTTTGTGATCACTAAAAAATTACTTCCTCATCTTTTCACAAATACTTTCCAACTAAAGTTTTTGATGTTTTTCTATCAAGTTTCTGTAGATTTGCGCACAGTGGTCTGTGTCTGTCTTGTAATTCATCCGATTTTCTGCCGGAACATTTATTATGTGGAGCATTTCTAGCATAAATCTTCGCTTGTAGTTATTTTCTTGCGTTAAAATGTCCACATTTTTGAAGTTAGGAGTGTGTCCTGTAATAGCACAATGGGCGGCAAGTGCAGTTTTTTGTTCCATAGGTCTGTTTTTTGTTTTCTGGTCCGACTTATGTGCACTTAACCTAGTTTTAAGCTTTGATTTTGTTGTCCCAACATATACCTTATGGCATATGTCGGACCCGTCACCATTGCATTTCACTTTGTAAACGAGAAAGGATCCGACTACTGGATTACAAGAAAAGAGCAATAAATTGGTCCAAAAGCTATTGGACTTAGACGTGATCAGTGAGACAGAGAGGAACAGGCTTTCAAAGAGAACCTCAATTCCCCCAAAAATATATGGATTGCCAAAAATCCACAAAGAAGGAACTCCATTACGTCCAATTTGTTCCTTCATTAACTCTCCAACGTACGAGCTTTCCAAGTATATGGCATCAATTCTTCAACATTTGACTATAGAGTCCAAATATAACATAAAGGATGCTGTAGAATTCAAAACCAGAATAAATCACCAACACATTGACGACAACGAAATATTGATATCCTTCGATGTCATATCGTTGTTTCCAAGTATTCCTGTAAACTTGGCCATTAATACAATAAAAGAAAAGTGGTATATTCTCCAGGAACATACGAATATTCCTATAAATCTCTTTATAGAAATCCTGACACTCTGCATAAAGGATTCTCGATACTTTGTATACCGCGATAAAGTATACGAACAATTGAAAGGGATGCCAATGGGTTCTCCAATTTCTCCCATTATAGCCGACATAGTGATGGAGAATCTACTTGACGACACAATGGAAAAGCTAACAATAAAACCAAGATTCCTAACAAAATATGTCGATGACATATTTTGTATAATAAAAACGGATGAGGTTCAAAACACATTAGAGACTCTAAACAAGTACAATAATCAGTTGCGTTTCACCATGGAGTGTGAGTTCAATAACAAATTACCATACCTGGATTCTTTAGTACTTAGACAAGGTAATAAACTTATACTAGACTGGTATCAAAAACCCACATCGTCGGGAAGATTAATCAACTTCAACTCCAAACATCCACGGGGAATTAAAATAAATACTGCAACCAACTTTATCCACAGAGTGTTAAACATTAGCGACAAACAATTTCATACCGAAAATATAACTAAAATCAGAAATATTTTAAAAATGAATGATTTCCCCAATAAAACAGTGAAAGATCTTATCAACCACGTTCGATTCAAAAAGGATAATAAAGAGCAAAAACCCCCTAAGATATATAAACGCGCGACATATGTTCCAGGTTTTTCAGAAAGATTCTCTCACTCTAATCTTTATAACAAAGAACACCTTCAGCTGGCACTAAAAAGTACAAATACGAATAACAACTTTTTTAGTCGTACGAAGTCCAAAGTTCCACCAGAAGACAAGTCGAACGTCGTTTACAAAGTGAAATGCAATGGTGACGGGTCCGACATATGCCATAAGGTATATGTTGGGACAACAAAATCAAAGCTTAAAACTAGGTTAAGTGCACATAAGTCGGACCAGAAAACAAAAAACAGACCTATGGAACAAAAAACTGCACTTGCCGCCCATTGTGCTATTACAGGACACACTCCTAACTTCAAAAATGTGGACATTTTAACGCAAGAAAATAACTACAAGCGAAGATTTATGCTAGAAATGCTCCACATAATAAATGTTCCGGCAGAAAATCGGATGAATTACAAGACAGACACAGACCACTGTGCGCAAATCTACAGAAACTTGATAGAAAAACATCAAAAACTTTAGTTGGAAAGTATTTGTGAAAAGATGAGGAAGTAATTTTTTAGTGATCACAAAATAAAACAAATGTAATTATTGTGATTAAAACAAATTCTTTGTTAATGTTTTTATATAAAAATGTAATTTGTTCTTTTTAAAGATTAAATCCCTGATGATGGTTGTCGGAGATGACCGAAATATCGGAAAATAAAAATAATATTAAAAACAAAAATAAAATGTTTTTAATTTGCTGACCTCAAGCCAAACCAAAACTTAGAAAAAATAAAATAAATATTTAAATATACTTTCACATACATATAAATAAATAATTTATTACTATTGAAGTCGCTGTTGTGTACATTTAAATCTGTTGAAGTGAAAACAAAACATTTTATGGGGTAAATTTTTCGTGATATTGCATTTAAAATAGCGTAAAGGATTTATGCCTCAATATATCTATATGTCGTTTTTTTTTGTACAGATAAATATGTGTATTGATGCATGTCCATGTGTACATACATATGCATGTAAGCATACATGGTAAAGTGCATAAATCATGTTGAGCAAACAATGAAATTAAGAATAAATTTTATTTAGTTGCAAAATTCCATCTGAAAATCAAAATAAGAGCTTGAAAACAGACCCACACTGTAGTGACGTCCACGAATTGACCATAACAAATATACATTCATTCATACATATGTACATACATACGTATGTGCAATTTGGATGTGCAAGTGTTTGAGTAAATGAATATAGAGCATAATTTTGTCCTGAAATTTAGAACATACAGTAGTTAGCTGTGTTAGTTATTTTGGGGGTTTTGGAAAAAAATGATTTCGTTTCTTTTATTTGCAAACAAATGGGTGGAAGAAAGAAGTAAAAGTATTAGGGTGTTCTGGCTACATAAAAATTATTATCATAAAGATTAATTAAAATATACAATAAAAATTGTGTTAATTACAAATTAAAAAGAAAAAATTTTAAGCTGGATTTTTAAAGAAATACTTTTTAAGCGCTGATTTTTAAGGAAATAAAAATAGGTAAAAAAACTTTTTAAGTTAAACGGTTTTATGTTAAATATACATTGCAATGTTTAAGATAAATGTACTAAAAACCAAAAAATAATAAAATAGATACGGTCGTGGGAATTATAAACATATGCATAGACTAGACTAAAATAAAACCGTGGGGCACGTCAATTGTCTACAAATTATCGACTTAATATGCGATAGAAGAATCGTTTAATTCGTCGTTAGGCAGTTGACCCGCAGACGGTGAAGAAATTACTTACTATGTTCTTGCTCATGGAAATTCCAATAGTTATACACTCCATGTAAATAAAAGAGATGATTCAACTAGTTTATCGTTGGACATTCACACTGCTGGCTGGCGAGGAATCGTTTCACTGCTCGTAGTTTGTCTTTAATCGGCAAAGTACTACTCGCTCACCACTATGAAACCCTAAAACTCTCTTATAATCGAGCTTGCTAGCTTGTTTCCACATTCTAGCCCTACTTATCACACGTCCATCGTTGTCGGTTGAACAACTGCCTAATTATGGTGTAACATTACAAAACAAACATTTTAATTAACGATTGTAGACAATTGACGTGCCCCACCGTTTTATTTTAGTCTAGTCTATGCATATGTTTATAATTCCCACGACTGTATCTATTTTATTATTTTTTGGTTTTTAGTACATTTATCTTAAACATTGCAATGTATATTTAACATAAAACCGTTTAACTTAAAAAGTTTTTTTACCTATTTTTATTTTCTAGTTTTTAGTTTTTATTTCGCATTCTGTTTAATTCATTTAGTGCTTCATTATTGCAAGGTTTCTTGCCCGTTAGTTTATTGCAGTCCAACTCCTCTATACGTAGTCCCTGCAAAGATCTTACTCTACTAAGAGCCACGTAGGCTTGACCTTCTGCAAACAGTTTCGCACCTAAGTATACCACTGCGTGATCCACAATGCTGCCCTGCATTTTATGTATTGTAGAAGCCCATGATAGTATTAAAGGCAACACACATCTGTGTGTATCGCTCCCGTTGTTTTGTTAACCTGGCTTCATATTATTCAGGCGTTTCTGACGCTATCATCTGTGTATATCGCTCACGTTGCTTTGTTAACCTGGCTTCATATTCTTCAGGCGTTTCTGACGCCGTCATTTGTGTATATCGCTGACTTTGCTTTTTTAACCTGGCCTCATATTGCTCAGGTGTTTTTGACGCTAATTGTTCCCGTCGTTTCTGTAATCGACTATTTCTATCACCTTCACTTTCTTTAGCTCGTTTTGCTTTATACTTTTCTTTTGATTTTTGAAGCCTTCGTTTACGTTGTGTTGCAGTTTCAGTTTTATTTGTGTTTGTATTTTTTATATTTTTTTTTTTACCATTTTGTTCCCACGAGTAATGGACATTTAAACGGTCGACCCCCCCTGAGGTCCAATAAAGGGGCAAGGCTATGTACAACAAGATGCGCCTGAGTCTTGAGGGGAAAACGCTAACGACATATCATTTTTCCACCCTAATGCCATACAGTTCTCGGCGCGTTTTAACCTTTCACCTTAACTTGGGTGGTGTACCGCTAACGACGTATCATTTTTTCCCACCCTAACGCCACACAGTCCTCAACACGATAAAAAATCTTGACTTTGGTGGTGGACTCAGGCTGGATTAATCAGATACCTAAATTACAGATTCAATTTCTAAATTTAAATCTTAATTATACGCCATTTAGTGGCTGCGCCCATCTTAAATATTGAGGTTGTATAGTGCACTGTATTCTTCTTGTCAAGCCCTTTTATTTGATACCCATATTGGTGGGATTGATAAAAAATTGTTATCAGCCATTTGGTAGCGGCGGCGGCCATCTTAGATTTCAATTTTGCATAGTAAATTGTATTCTACTTGTTGAGACCTTTCATTTGATACCCATGTTGATGGGATTAATAAAATCTAAGTTATCCGCCATTTTGTAGAGGCCGCCATCTTGGATTTTAATTTTATATAGTACATTGTATTCTAATGGTTGAGCACTTTCATTTGATACCCATATTGATGGGATTGATAAAACCTACGTTATTCGCCATTTTGTAGCGGCCGCCATCTTGGATTTCAATTTTTTTATAGTATATTGTATTCTGCTTGTTGAGCCCTTTCATTTGATACCCATATTGATGGAATTGATAAAACCTACGTTATCCGCCATTTTGTAGCGGCGGCCATCTTGAATTTATAATGATAATGAATAAACATAATTGTATTGTCACCAAAATCCAAAGTGTATACAAAATTTCAGAATAATCGGTTGACAGGAAGAGGGTCAAATTTGAATTACTAAATTTGACCCAAGAATAAATAATTGCTCTGTTCCTTTACTTTTGAAAATGGTAAAACCGGCAAAAGTAGTAAAAGTTGTAAACTGCTCCCATATGAATTGCATTGTGTCAAAAGTAAAGGAACGCTTTTCGAGTAAAAAGTGGCAAAACTTGAAGATTCTTGCACGTAAAGGAACAGAGCTAATAAAACAAACGGGGTGAGCTAAATAAAACCATTTAAAAATGTTTAAGAGCGCATGTTTTTAAAAATATTTTTAAAATTTTGAAAGGGTGTATTTTTTTTAAATTTTGAAAGCGTACATTTTTTACTTTTCAAAGACGTGGATTTTTAAAGAAATTTTTGAGCGTGGATTTTTAGAAACATTTTTGACCTTGGATTTTTAAAGACATTTTTGAGCGTGGATTTTTAAAGACATTTTTGAGCGTGGATTTTTATAGACATTTTTTTGAGCGTGGAGTTTTAGAGACATTTGTCAGCTTGGATTTCTAAAGACATTTTTTGAGCGTGAGTTGTTAAAGACATTTTTGAGCGTGAATTTTTAGAAAATTTTTGAGCTTAATTTTTAAAGACATTTTTAGAGAGTGGATTTTGAAAGACATTTTTGAGCGTGGATTTTAAAGACATTTTTAAGGCATGGCTTGGATTTTAAAGAAATTTTTTGAGCGTCGATTTATATAGAGCTTGGATTTTGAAAGACATTTTTGAGCGTGGATTGTTAAAGACATTTTTGAGCGTCGATTTTAAAGACATTTGTTGAGCGTGGATTTTTAAAGAAATTTTTGAGCGTGGATTTTTAGAAACATTTTTGACCTTGGATTTCTAAAGACATTTTTTGAGCGTGAGTTGTTAAAGACATTTTTGAGCGTGAATTTTTAGAAAATTTTTGAGCGTAATTTTTAAAGACATTTTTAGAGCGTGGATTTTGAAAGACATTTTTGAGCGTGGATTTTAAAGACATTTTTAAGGCATGGCTTGGATTTTAAAGAAATTTTTTGAGCGTCGATTTATATAGAGCTTGGATTTTGAAAGACATTTTTGAGCGTGGATTGTTAAAGACATTTTTGAGCGTCGATTTTAAAGACATTTGTTGAGCGTGGATTTTTAAAGACATTTTTTGGGCGTGGCTTTTTAAAAGCATTTTTTGAGCGTGGATTTTTAAAGGCATTTTTTGGGCGTATCTTTTTAAAAGCATTTTTTGAGCGTGGAGTTTTAAAGACATTTTTTGTGCGTGGATTTTTAAAGACATTTTTTGAGCATGGATTTTTAAAAACATTTTTTGATCATGGATTTTTAAAGACATTTTTTGAGCGTGGATTTTTAAAAGCATTTTTTTGAGCGTGGATTTTTAAAGACATTTTTTGAGCGTGGATTTTAAAAGACATTTTTTGAGCGTGGATTTTTAAAGACATTTTTTGAGCGTGGATTTTTAAACACGTTCTTTGAGCGTGATTTTTTAAGACATTTTTTAGGCGTGGATTTTTAAGACATTTCTTGAGCGTGGATTTATAAAGACATTTTTCGAGCGTGGATTTTTAAAGACATTTTTCGAGCGTGGATTTTTAAAGACATTTTTCGAGCGTGGATATTCAGACATTTTTCGAGCGTGGATATTCAAAGACATTTTTGTACGTGGATTTTTACAGACATTTTTCGAGCGTGGATATTCAGACATTTTTCGAGCGTGGATATTCAGACATTTTTCGAGCGTGGATGGATATTCAAAGACATTTTTGTACGTGGATTTTTAGAGACATTTTTGTGCTTGAATTTTTAAGACATTTTTTAAAGAATATTTCTTGAAGAGAATTTTATCAAGCGTGGATTTTTAAAGACATTTTTGAGCGTGGATTTCTAAACACGTTTTTTGAGCGTGATTTTTTAAGACATTTTTTAGGCGTGGATTTTTAAAGACATTTTTTGAGCGTGGATTTTTAAAGACATTTTTGTACGTGGATTTTTAGAGACATTTCTTGAGCGTGGATTTATAAAGACATTTTTCGAGCGTGGATTTTTAAAGACATTTTTCGAGCGTGGATATTCAGACATTTTTCGAGCGTGGATATTCAGACATTTTTCGAGCGTGGATATTCAGACATTTTTCGAGCGTGGATATTCAGACATTTTTCGAGCGTGGATATTCAGACATTTTTCGAGCGTGGACATTCAAAGACATTTTTGTACGTGGATTTTTAGAGACATTTTTGTGCTTGGATTTTTAAAGACATTTTTTAAAGAATATTTCTTGAAGAGAATTTTATTAAGCATGAATGTTTTACAGCTGTCTATTTAACCTCTTTGTTGTCCGTTTAATACAAATCTAATAACTCATTTTCCACACAGTTTCAGTTGACCAATCGAACTAAAACTTTGTACACTTTTGAGATTTGGATGACAATATATGAATATGGGACCAAAACCAATATGGGTTCATTTTTTCTTATAGCCCCCAGATTTAAAGTATTTTAAGGATTTTATCTTCATTTTTAGGCCGAATTGGCTGTAATTTTGCATTTGGGGTTCCCAATGGTACAGAAACTTCCTCATCAAAAATGTTGGACATAGGTCAAGGTTTTAGTTTAGCCTTGGCATAGCGGTACCACCGATTACAGGTAGTTTTTAGGATTTTATCTTCATTTTCAATCCCAATTGGCTGAAACTTGGCATTTGGAGTTCCCAATGGTAGAGAAACTTCGTCACCAAAAATTATGGACATAAGTCCAGGTTTTGATATAGCCCTTATATAACGGTACCACAAGAATTCAATCATTTTAAAGTCGTTATCTACATTTTCGGCCTAAATTGGCTATAATTTTGTTATGAGGTTTTCAGTGGTCAACAAATTTAATTACTGAAAAGTTAAAAATAAAAAAATTAAAAGAATTAAGTTGCAGTGTTTTATTTATAAAAGCACTTAAAACTAGAAAATAATTTTTCATGATGGAATCTCTCAAATAAAACGCTTGCATTTGAATTAAAAATTGTGACAATATTAAACGGCAAGCGTTCTATTTGAGAGAATCCATCATGAAAAAATATGTTATAGTTTTAAGTGCATTTATAAATAAAATAATTTTTATTATTTTATTATATTTATTTTTTTAATTATTTTTTTTAAAAATATTTTTAAATGGGTTTTTGTTGAGGAATATTTTTAAAAGAAATTTTAAACTAATTTTAGTATGATTAAATAATAATTTTTTCCGTTGATTTTTGATTGATTTGTTATAAAATATTTTAAACTTTGTAATTTTAAAAAATATTTTTTTAAACGCTGATTTAAAAAATATTTATTTGACTGATAGATGTTGGAATTAATATGGCGCTGATGTTAATTGGCATTAATTTTATCATTCAAAAGATTTAAAAATTAAGGTCTCTAGCGAAAAATGTAATTTTATTAGGCGAAACCCTAATGTGTTCTTTCAATAAAGTTGAAAATGCATTAATGATTGTTTACCAAAGATAAATAAATACTAGAATGAATAAAATAAATTTAAATGTTTGAGTATTCTCATCACGTTTAGAACAATTCAAGTAAATAAGAGAAAAAATACAATACTTCTGTAGGAGAGTAGCATCAACAATGGCACCTTCACAAGTAGATGTGTATGTATGTGTGTGTGGAATTACCAGTAAATCGCATTTCCATATGCTGTTAATGAGGGTTTTTGGGATTGTTCAATTTAAGATCCCAAATAGTCAATTGATACTTTTAAAGCTACCACTTACAGTGGATTTGAATCAC
Source organism: Musca autumnalis (assembly GCF_047663935.1). Lineage (NCBI taxonomy): Eukaryota > Metazoa > Arthropoda > Insecta > Diptera > Muscidae > Musca > Musca autumnalis. The sequence goes on along the minus strand of NW_027411644.1, from coordinate 25,786,614 downwards.
ATACATATGTACACAATAAATACATATGTATTGCCAGGACCTCAAATAAGATATAGTGGTTAGAGTAAGGAGATGAATTCGATGTAATTTGTATCCTCTCATAAAGATTCTTAGAATGATAGACGTGTTTGGGTGATAAAAGCATCCAATTTAAAATATGTTTTCCTCGAACATGCCGAAAAAGACATTCTCAATCGAATCTTGGATTTTTCCTCAATGATCTGGGTACCTCTTTTTCCGCCGACATTGACCACTGAATATTTTATTATGATTTTCTAGTCTATCTTTTAATATTTCTAAAGAAGCAGAAACTTGTCCTTCGACTCAAATTCATCAAATGTCATCCCCTACTTGATTACCTGACTACTCTGAAATCTTCCCAATCTTCTTTCGAAATTTTTATTATTATTTTTACCGCAATTTGAAACATAATTGCAGTTTTTCTTCTCCACACAAACTAAAGTTTTTATAGATGTGAGACTTACTTATTCCAAACTGTTTTAGTGTCTCTCAATGAATTGATGAGTGTGAGTGTTTAGTTGGTGTTGGTTAATGTCAATAGGTAAATATGGTTCTTAGCACCACCACTTGAAATGCAGTTTGCTTGCTCTAATATAGTTGGCCATGGGAGTGCATATGTTTGGCACGTTTCCTAAACGAGTATGTTCGTGTGGGTGGGTGTATGTTTGTTATTTGTGTAAATGTGTGTAACTTATGCTAATGAATATTTAATATTACGATTCTTTTTGCTACTCTTATCTCATTTATGTGATTACATTTCCTTGCTCTAGTTTCATCGAATAATAAATACATTTTAGGGTATTTCAAAAATTTTGCTGAGTGCTACCAGAACGTATTCAAGCAGCGGAGGGTATATTGAGTTATTAAAACCGTTTGTATCAAACATCTGAGAATTAGGCGTGAATTTTTTAAAAATATTTTTCCAATCAACATCTCGGCAGTAAACTTGGGTTTTTAATTTTTTCAATAAAAACATTAAGTTAGATTTTTTAAACAATATTTTTTTCAACCAAAAATATTAGCGTGGATTTTTTTAACAATATTCTTTTTCAATCAACATCTCGGCAATAAGCGTGGATTTAAATCAACATTTTGCCAATAATCGTGGCTTTAAAAATAAATTTTTTTTGCAACCAAAAACATAGTGCGGATTTTTAAACAATATTTTTGTCAATCAACATCTCGAAAATAGCGTCGATTTAAAAAAAAAATCGAACAAAAATATTAGATTGGATTTTTATACAATATTTTTGTTTCAATCAACATCTAGACAATAAGCGTGGATTTTGTTAAAACATTAGGCTGGATTTTTAAACAATATTAGTTTTCAACCAACATCTCGCCAATAAACATGAATTCATAAAAAATTTCCCACAAAAATCATTTTTTCCAGCCGTACATTAGTGTGAATTTTCTGCCAATATTTTTCAGTCAACATCTCGACAATGGGCGTGGATTTTTTTCAAAAAATATTTTTCCCACCAAAAACATTAGCGTGAATTTTTTTTCCAACAAAAACATTAGTGTGGATTATTGAAAAAATAACTTCTCACCAAAAACAGAAACTTTAGCGTGGTTTTATGAAAAAAATATTTTTCCAATCAAAATCTCGGCATTAGGTTTTTAATTTTTTTTTTAATAAAAACCTTAAGATTTTTTTAAACAACTTTTTTCCAACCAAAAACATTAGGGTGGATTTTTCAAACAATATTCTTTTTCAATCAACATCTCGGCAATAAGCGTGAATTTAAAACAAAAAATATTTTTTTTTTTCAACCATAGACATTAGGGTTTATATTCTATATTTTCTCAAATCAACATTTTGCCAATAAGCGTGGCTTTAAAAAATAAAAACTTTTTTTGCAACCAAAAGCATTAGATTGGATTTTAAACAATATTTTTGTTTCGATAAACATCTCAACAATAAGCGTGGATTTTGTTAAAACATTAGGGTGGATTTTTTAAACAATATTTTTTCAATCAACATCTCGGCAATAAGCCTAGATTTAAAAAAAAACTTGTATCCAACAAAAAACATTAGGCTGGATTTTAAACAATATTATATTTCAATCAACATCTCACCAATATGCGTGAATTCATAAAAAATTTCCCACAAAAACCATTTGGGTGAATTTTTTTAATCAGCATTTCGCCAATAATCGTGAATTTTTTAAAAATATTTTTTCAGCCGAATACATTAGTGTGGATTTTCTGCCAATATTTTTCAGACAACATCTCGACAATGAGCGTGGATTCCCACAAAAGAAAACATTTTCCCACCAAAAAAGTTAGCGTGGATTTAAAACAAAAATATTTGGATTTTTTAAAAAATGTTTTTTCCCACCTTAAATATTAGCGTTGATTTAAAAAAATGTATTTTTCCACCAACAACAGCGTGGATTATATTTGTCACACTAAATATTACAGGGGATGTAAAAAAATATATTTTTCTTACCAAATATTAGCGTGGATTTTTCAAAAATATTTTTCACACCAAATATTAGCTTGGATTTTTTTAAAACATATTTTTCCAACTAAATATTAGCGTGGATTTTTAAAAAAAAAAATATTTTCCCATTAAATATAAGCGTGGATTTTTTAAAAAAATATTTTTCCCACTAAATATTACAGTGGATATTTTAAAAAAATATTTTTCCCACTAAATATTAGCGTAGATATTTTAAAAGAATATTTTCCCATCAAATATATGCTTGGATTTTTTAAAAACATATTTTTCCAACTAAATGTTAGCGTGGATTTAAAAAAAATTATTTTCCGATTAAATGTTAGCGTGGATTTTTCAAAAAAAAAAATATTTTCACAAAAAATATTAGCGTGGATTTAAAAAAAAATATTTTTCCCACTATATATTAGCGTGGATTGTTAAAAACAACACGTTTCCTTTTTAATTTTAATTTTACTTTGTTTTTTTTTTTTTCTTTCGAGATGAGCTAAATGATCAGTTTTTATACCCTCAGCCTTTAGGCTAAAGAGGGTATTTACACTTTGATACGACCAAAAATGTGCCTCATCGAAATAATGGTCTTAGACCCCAAGTATGTTTGTACGATATCCGTTTCAGACAATTTTGAGTAGATCTAGCAATGTCCGTCCGTCTGTCTGTCTGTCTGTCTGGCTGGCTGGTGCGCACGATAACTCTCGAACGGATCAATCGATTCGGTTCAAATTTTGGGTATCGAAATATTTTGTCCAGATTCGATTTAAGTTCGAAGATGGGCCATATAGGTCCACTCCTTCAGGTACCTCCCCCACAAATGTTCAAAAATTGTCGCAAAACTTGTGCGGACGATAACTCTTGAAGGGAATAATCGATTTGGTCTATACTTTGCACATCGTGTAATTTCTACCAAACATAGATGAGGTTTCAATATGGACTCAATCGGTCCACTCCTTCGGGTACCTCCCACACAAAATTTCGGAAAAATTCAGTTTAGGACCTGCTCACGAATCACCTTGGTTTTTGTTGTAACATCTTGTATTCACTGTCCCCTATACGAAGGTACAAGTTTCCTCAGGGGCAAGTCCATACTTCCTGAAAAATAGCCTGCAAGATAATTCTCGAATGGAAATGCCGATTCCGGCTAAAATTTGGCCTTCGTAATATTGTTTCCAAACTTACTTTAAGTTCGTAGATAAGCCATATCGGTCCACTCCTTCAGGTACCTACCCCACAAAAGTTCAAAAATATTCGGAAAAATTGTCCGCACGATAACTCTTGATGAGAGTGACCGATTTGGTCAATACTTTACACATTCTCATAATATCTACCAGATATAGATCAGGTTCGAATATGGACTGTATTTGTCCACACCATCCCGTACCTCCCACACAAAATTTTCGATAAGTTCACTTTAAGACCTGCTATTGAATCACTTTGATTTTTGTTGAAGCAACTTACATTCGCTGCCTCAATTACGATGGTAAAAGTTGTTTCAGGGTCAAGTCCATACTTCTTGAGAAAACAGCCCGAAGGGTGTAAAAACCCCCTATGGCACCCCCAAGGTCTATGTCGGTCCATTCCTTTAAGTACCTTTTCCGCAAAATTTTTGAACTTTAATCCTAATCAACATTTTTTGTCGGTTCATACGACCAACATTTTGAAACCCCCTAAATACTCGTACATAAGTTTTTTGTGAAAAAAGTGTTTCAATTTGCACAGGCTGAGGGTATATCTCTGTCGGCAAAGCCGACTGATACTTTTTTACTTGTTGTAAATGAAAAAGAATGCCAGAGATATCACAATCACAAACCACTACACTACATGTTTCGCACTTGATGAAGGTGCTCATCAGGTGTATTTGGTGCGGAAATCTGACTATGCCCTACTCCAAATTTTTCGTTCTATATATACTGAATTTATTGCTAAATTGCAATTAGGAATTCAAAACAACGGATTTATTAAGGCAGATATCATTACATTCATTCACTTACGATTTTTTTGCAGGGCGGAATTTATTTCCACACAATTTGCCCAACGAAAATATTAGCTTGGATTTTTTTAAAAATATTTTTTTCCCACCTAAACAATTAGCGTAGATTTAAAAAAAAAAAATATTTTTTCCACCAAAAACATTAGCGTGGATTTAAAAAAATATTTTTTCCACAAAAACATTAGTGTGGATTTAAAAAAAATATTTTTTCTTAAAAAATATTAGCATGCATTTAAAAAAAAAAATATATATTTTTTAACGAGGACTTTTTAAGAAAATATATATTTTTTCACTAAAATATTTGCGTGGATTTTTTTAAAAAATATTTTTCCGCCAAAAACATTAGCGTGGATTTTTTTAAATAAAAATATGTTTTCCACAAAAACATTAGAATTGGTTAAACAAAAAAATAGAGTGAAAAAAAATATTTAAAAAAAAATATATTTAACAAAAAATATATTTCCCACCAAAAACGTTAGCACGAATTTATAAAAAAATGTTTCCATCAAAAACATTAGCGTGTTATGACCTACGACCCACACATTCAACCATTATGCTACGTTTCACGGATGGTTAAACCGATCATCAGGCATATTAGAATGTTATTTTAGAGGGTGGACGAAGGCTAAGCTTGGAAACATAACAGCTCAACTCGAAAGAGAAATAATTCAAATATCACTCTAAAAAATAATCTTCGCCTTAATAAGGCAAAACAAAAAAGGATTTCCTATTTTTTAAATGTCATAACTGCTTAACTCGAAAGAGAATTAATTCAAAATATTTTTTTCCAACAAAAATATTAGCGTGTATTTAAAAGAAAACATTAGAGTGGATATTTTAAAAAATATTTTTTCCACCAGAAATATTAGCGTGGATTTTAAAAAAAAAAATATTTTTTCCACCAATGACATTAGCGTGAATTTAAAACAAAAATATTTTTTCCACCAATGATATTAGCGTGAATTTAAAACAAAAATATTAGCGTGGATTTAAAAACAAAACATAAGAGTGGATATTTTAAAAATTATTTTTTCCACCTAAACAGGTCGCGTTTATTTAAAAAATATTTTTCCCACTTAAAATATTAGCGTGGATTAAAAAAATCAAAAACACTAGCACGGATTTAAAAAAAAACCACAAAAAACATTAGTGTGTACTAAAAACAAGTAAGCAAAGGCTATAGTCGGACGGAGCCGACCATGTGATACCCTACACCACAGCCTGTAGGAATTAGCTATGTGCAACCGCATTGCACGCTGAATGTCTGGGTATGATTCCCAGGCCTGGTCACATCAAATTTTCAACGGTGACATAATACCCCTTTGTAATGCTGCCGATATTTCCTGATTATTTCAGCCATGAAAAACTTCTCTACAAGTGGCAACTTGTACACGCCTTTCGGATTCAGCGATGAAAATACGTCACATATCAATGACATAACATGAATTCATTGGTATACGATAAGCCTCCCTTGTCCCTACTGGGATTTTGTGGAACAATTTTTTAAATTATACATTTCTAAACAATATCCAAAATTGGAAAATTCACATTGATTTCCGCTAACGGTGATATACCCTCAGCATCTGACCAAAAAAGAAGCAAACACAATAATTATGCCGTATAAAAAATATATTTTGTAGGTATCGTAATGTAAGGCTTTACCAAATCTAACTTCTGATTTTTGAAAAAGTTTGAGAATTATTTTTTGGAAATTTTGGACCATTATCTCAGGAAGTATGGACTTACTCCGGAAAAATTGTACCGCTGCAATAGGTACCGTGAAAAGAACATTCTTCAAAAAATTCAAATAGATCCGAAACTGCTCTTTAAACTGCACTTTTCCCAAATTTTGTGTAGGAGGTACTCGAAGAACGGGACCGATATAGTCCATATTCCAACCTGATACATGACTGGATGAAATAATAGGATGTGCAAAGTTTGGACCAATCAGAAAATCCCCTTGAGAGTTATCTTGCGGATTTGCCATTTTAGTAAGGTTTCTTGATTGTTTTTCAGGGTTTCTTGGACCTTTTCGGCCATAATCTCTGGAGGTATGGGCTCGCCACTGCAATTGTACCATCGCAAAGGGGTCCGCAAGGACAATCTGCTGAAGAAAATCAAAATGATTCTATAGGACTCTTAAATTTCACCTTTCCAAATTTTGTGTGGGAGATACTTGAAGTTGTGGAATGATATAGTCTTACCGGATCTATATCTGGAAGGAATACTAATATATGGAAAGTTTGGACCAAATCGATTTCGCACTTCGACAATTATCGTTCACACAATTTTTCAGACAAATTTTGAACTTTTTTGGGGGGGGGGGGGGGGGGTGTTGAAGGAGTGAACCGATGTGGCCCATATTCGAAATTAAACTAAGTTTGGGCAAAAAGTACGAAGTGCAAAATTTGGTTCCAATCGGTAGATCTGTTCAGGAGTTATCGCGCGCACCAGCCAGCTAGACAGTAAGAGAGACAGATGAACGGAACTGAAAATTTCTCTGTCATGATATAAGACAATTGGTAGCATGGGAGGAAATTATGGTTCTCTACAGAAACCCCATTACATATTAGGCAGTATTCCCGTTATCTGGCGGACACATTATTGCAATTTGCATCAGGGGAAAGGTCAGTAGTTATTATTCCATATGTAGGCTACTTTGCCGGTATATGCCTTCCAGAAATTAAAACATGAACCCAAAATAAAATTTGAAAAATTTTCATACAAAATTAATGATCAATGTCACCCGCTAAATAATATCTGATCATCATTCAAAATTATAGGCATTTTCTTCTACCTAAACTCTTACCACGTGCAAAATTTCGTGACTATTGAACTATAATTGCGACCTCTAGCGGGTTTATAATTACACTACAAACAAAAAACTGGATATATTACGCTGTAACTATGTTCTCTGATTACGTACATCAACATAATTGACATCAATTGAAAGGTCAAGAGATCGTCTTCCAAATGTAACTCACGAGTGGGGAATGTGTCTTTTAGGAATAATGATATAAGCTGTTTATAAAAAAAATTCACAATTTTCACACAAAAGTTGTGGTCCATTTAACCCTCTAAATATCATCTAATCGCCATCTCAAATCGCAAGCTTCTTCTTTGTCATATACTCTTACCTTATTTAAAATTTCGAGGCTATCGGACTATTATTGCGACCTAAAGAGCAACTAGAAAAACGGATAAAAATTATGTTTTTGGTCCATTTGACCCGCTAAATATTTCACGATCATCACCAATTAAAATAGCGATCTATTCTGATGTGAAAGCGACCTCCATACCAAATTTCGTGACGATCGGTCCATAATTGCGGCCTGGAGTTTGATTACAATTTATAATGGACAGACGGACACACGGACGGACTGACGGACACACATCTCAAAATCGCTTTATCTCGCCGAGATATGAAGATTGGTATACCACATTGGGGGTCTCCGACGAATATTTCGCGGTGTTACATGAATTTTTCCCAAAACAAACTTATAATACCCTTTCTACATAGTAGTGTAGGGTATAAAAATCCGATCAAAAATATTAGCACGGATTAAAAAATATCACAAAAAACCTTAGCGTGGATTTACAAAAAAAACAAATATTTTTCTACCAAGAACGTTAGCATGGATTTTTAAAACAATATTTTCCAACAAAACATTATTTTGGTTTTTTTAGAAAAATATTTTCCGACCAATATTTTATTTTGGATTTATTTTTTGTTTTTAAAAAAACAACATCTCGTTCCTTCGGAAAGAACTTGCTGAGAACTTATATCTATAAAATACCTTTTTAACATATCTTCTGTCTGTAAAAGAACCCTTAAGAAAGCCTTCTATCGATAGAGAACCCCTTTACTAGGTCTCGTATTCATAAATTATTTATGTAGATAGCCTTCGTCTATAGAGTACCTCTCTAGGAAATCTTCTATCTATAGAACACCACTCTAAGAGTTCTTCTATTTGTAGATCCCTATAAAAGGGATAATATCTGTGTAGAATAGTCCTTTAAGGGACCTTCTACATACAAAAGATCCCCTTTTGAAGGTTTCTTTCCATTCGGACGACTTATAAATATAGATGATACCTTTAGGGGCCCTTCGACCTACAAAAGACCCATTTAGAGGTTTTGTATCTATGATAAATCACATAAAGAGGTTTTCTATGTATAGAAGACCCCTTTAGCAAGACTTCTCTCTGTGTAAGTCTCTTCTCAAAAGTTTGCCATCTGCGGAACATCCGTACGTCTAATATTTATAGAAGACCCCTCTAAAAATCTTCTGTATGCAAAAAACTATGGAAAGCCTTATATAGACAGATGACCTTCTTCTTAGGTATTATATTCAAAAAAGACACTTGTACGTAGTTATAGAATACCTTTCTAGGAGGTCTTCTCTCTATAGAATAGGGACACCTTTAAAAGGCCTTTTATCAATGGATGTAAGTAGTCGTTTATCGTATGCATAGGTCTTCCATCTATAGAAGAAATCCCTTTAATAAGTTTTCTCTCTTTGGAAGTCCCCAATAGTCTGTAAACTATGAAAGTCGCATTTTCGTAGGCCCCTTTAAGACGCCTACAATATGTAGAAGAACCATTTATTAATAAACCCCCCTTAAAAGATATTCTGTATGTAAGACCCTTTAGTAGGTCTTCTATCTATTGAAAACCGCTTAAAATATATTCTATGTGTAGAAGAACTTTTTATCGGAGAAAACCCCTAAATGTCTCTTCATAGGACATTTAGGTCCACAACTTCTGTTGCTGGTTTACTTTTTGTGCAGTCATAGACCGTATTTAGCTGTCGGCAAAGCTGAATGATTTTTTTCCGCTCTTCCCGTCAGACTATTACATATCTTTTTCGTGTATGGTACCATCGGATGTGTTTCTGATAGGAGCTCATTATACCCTCAGCCTTTAGGCTAAAGAGGGTATATACACTTTGATACGATGAAAATGTGCCTCATCGAAATAATGGTTTTAGACCCCAAGTATGTTTGGACGAAATGTGTTTCAGACAATTTGGAGTCGATTTAGCAATGTCCGTCCGTCTGTCTGTCTGTCCTGCTGGCTGGAGCGCACGATAACTCTCGAACGGATGAACCGATTTGGTTCAAATTTTGGCTTTCGTAATATTTTGCCCAGACTTAGTTTAAGTTCGAAGATGAGCTATATCGGTCCACTCTTTCCGGTACCTCCCCCATAAAAGTTCGAAAATGTTCGTAAAATTTGTGCGCACGATAACTCTTGAAGGGAGTAACCAATTTGGCCCATACTTTGTACATCGTGAAATTTCTACCGGACTTAGATGAGGTTCCAATATTGACTCAATCGGTCCACTCCTTCGGGTACCTCCCACACAAAATTTCGGAAAAGTTCAGTTTCGGACCTGAATCGCTTAGATTTTTGTTGTAACAACTTGTTTTCACTGTCCACCATACGACGGTACAAATTTCATCAGGGGCAAGTCCATACTTACTCAGCAAATAGCCTGAAAGGTGCAAAAAACCCCTATGACACCGTGTTTAGTGGTTGGAGCGCAAGATAAATCTCGAACGGATCTGCCAATTCGGTCCAAAATTTGACACAAAATTTTGGATAAATTCACTTTAAGGCCTGTTTTCGAATCACTTTGATTTTTGTTGACGCATCTTGCATCCTACGACAGTAAACGTTTTTTCATGGGCAGGTCCCTACTTCTTGAGAAAACAGCCCGAAAGTTGTAAAAAAAAAACCCTATGGCACCATATGTAGTGGCTGTAGAGCTCGAACCGAATACTGCGTTCGTCCATACTTTGGATATCGTAATATTTCTTCGAATATTAGATGAAATTCGATGGTAGTGCTTATAGGTCCACTGCTTCCGGTACCTCTCCCACAAATTTTTGAAAATATTTGCTAAAATGATAAGGGCAATATCTCACAAACGTAGCAACCGATTTGGTAGTTGAGGGTCTGTTCGAGGATCCTTTGGACATTATTACTGAAGGTTTCCCTAGTGGCCCGATATTATGCTTTTCGTAGGCTAGTATGGTACAAAAGCCCTATCTATCGATATCCCCCGCAAATTTTTTAGCTTTAATCCAATCCATATTTCTGTCGGTTCATACCCCCATGCATTTCTTTTTTTTTTTTTTTTTTGGAAAAAAGTATTTCAATCCACACAGGCTGACGGTATATCTCTGTCGGCAAAGCCGACCGATACTTTTTTACTTGTTCAATTCTATTTTGATGATATCTAACATTTCTAAGTACATTAACCGAGGATGCTTCTTGTTGTATATTTTCCCTGACAAGTTTTGCTTACAAATTATGAAGATCTCTTTCAACGTGTCTTGGCATTATGTTGTGGTTGATTCAAGTGCTTCACGAAGACTTCTATAGATAAAAGTGGCAATGTGTGAGCGTAAGTGCACAAGAAGAAGAACTACAGGCATCATTAGTTGGTAAACATGTGCTAAGGTTTTGTCTTTATTGGCTTTACTATTTTGAAAATGTAAAAACTTGGCGTTGCCGGTTACAGCTCCTATCGAAAGACTCTGGTCGTCATCGCCTCAGCATCGTTGTCGTCATCATAGTGATGTAGTGTTCATTTGTATGCATAAAGAAGCAAATTGCCTAAGCAAATCGCTTTTAGATTCAGTTGATTTCACGTTCGCCGCAGATTTCAATTAAATAAAACTTTGTTACTCAACTAAGAGAACAGAGCGCGCGTTGGCAGTATTTTCAAGTACAACTGATGTGTATGTGTGTGTGAGTGTATCATGAAAAGTCGTGTCTTTAACTATTTGGTAAGAAACAAATCTAGAGCATCATCATCAACATCAATGCTGTGGCATCAACTGCAAGAATAGTTCACCCTTTATCCATCCTTAGCTACCGATTCCATTCTTCTGCCACTAACATTTTTCTAAGTAAATGCCAATGGCAACATTTATGTTCCATTATCCTTTCTGCCAAAGTAGCAGATCCTTGCAGCAAAAGAAAAACCAATGTTCAGTTACTGTTGTTTGGTTGGGATTTGTGTCAAAAATCAGGTTAAGCAACTTTTCATTCATCTTCGCCATCATCATCTTCTTGCAGTTCTTCTACACAATAACAGAGAGCAACTCAACGATTAACTGGGAAACTAAGTCAAACAGACAGACCGCCAGATAGACGCAGTTAGTCAGACAAACTAACTTATCTTACTTTACAGTCTTCAGGGCTTTGAGTAAGTAGTTGTTTTACATAGCTTTTATTAAGTTTTACATTTTGACATTTTCATTTGATGTTACAGATGATGCTGTTGCTGCCGTTGATGTACTGCGGATGAGTAATGCTATTTTGTTGTATAATGACAACAATTGTAACAAAACACACATTCATACACATGAAGGCATACTCACTAATACGCACATATACAAAGGTTTACATTTTAATTTAATTTTGTAACATCATTTAACTATTTGACATTTATACATTTGCCAACAGCAAAGAAAGGATATTATTCTTTTTCATTTACAATGCCTTGAAGGAAGTGGGGCAAGGGACAAAGAGGATTGTAGTTTCGTGAAGGATTTTCATTCCAGGCTAATGAATTTTTGTTATTGTTAGAAATTTTACTTTGATGTCATATCATGTTTGAATGAATTGAATGCGACTAGGGAAATTGGAATGATTCAACAGCTGTCGTCATGTCAAGAGGAAACAATACTTTGAAAAATTTAGACCATTGGAAAAATTTTCTTTAAAAACTATTTAAACAAGTAAAAAAGTATCAGTCAGCTTTGCCGACAGAGCTATACCCTCAGCCTATGTGAATTGGAACATTCATCTACGGACAGATCGAATGTATTTAGGGTCTTTTCAGAATTTTGTGGCACTTTTGGGACATTTAAACTTTCCGACAAAAATGTGGATTAGGATTAAAGTTCAAAAGTCTTGCGGAGGAGGGAATGGACCGACATAGTTCATTAGAGAAGTGGATCTTATTTTAAAAGTCATATCTTTTCGATAGATATCGCGCCCACTAGTCATTTCAGGTTATCGTACACCTGTTGGACCAGTATGACAGGAAGCATGGACGTGTCCACGGAAAATATAATATGGCTGTAAACAGGACCACAAAGAACATCATCGGTAAAGGATCTCCGAACAGACTTTAAGTTGCACTTTGACACTAATGATGAACTTTTGTGGGGGAGGTATCCTAAGGAGAGGACCCTCCCTTCAAGAGTTATCGTGCGCACAATTTTCCGAACATTTTTGAACTTTTGTGGGGGAGGTACCTGAAGGAGTGAACCGATATGGCTTATTTTCGAACTTAAACTATGTTTGGACAAAATATTATGAAGGCCAAATTTTGGATCGAATCGGCAGATCCGTTCGAGAGTTATATTGCGCTCCAACCACTACACAGGGTGTCGTAGTGGTTTTTTGAATCTTTCAGGCTATGTTCTCAGGAAGTATGGTTTTGCCCCTGATAAAACTTGTACCGCTGTATGGGGGCCCTGAATGCAAATTGTTACAACAAAAATCAAAACGATTGGAGAGCAGGTCCTTAACTGAACTTTTCCGAAACTTTGTGTGGGAGGTACCCGAAGGAGTGGACCGATTGAGTCCATATTGGAATCTCATCTAAGTCTGGTAAAAATCGGTTACATCCTTCAAGAGTTATGGTGCGCACAAATTTTCCGAACATTTCCGAAGTTTTGTGGGGGAGGTACCGGAAGGAGTGGACCGATATACCCCATCTTCGAACTTAAACTAAGTTTGTATAACATATTACGAAAGCCAAATTTTGGACCGAATCGGTTGATCCGTTCGAGAGTTATCGTGCGCACCAGCCAGACGGACGGACATGGCTAAATCATCTCCACATTTTCTGAAACACATTTCGTCCAAACATACTTTGGGTCTAAAACCATTATTTCGATGAGGCACATTATATCCTCGTTAGCATAAATGCTGAGTGTATAAAAATTGAAAAAACAATCAAAAAAAAAACAGTAAGGAAAGGATCATAGTCGGGCGGGGCCGACTACATGATACCCCCACGGTGAATATATAAACTATAGTAGATATATGTTTATCAACTTCAACTGAGTTCTATATAATATAGTACACTTATTACTAGACAAAATGCTGTCACACATTCCAAAGTTAATCAAAATTGGCAGATATAGGGTGTTTGGTGCAGCAAATACGTGAACTCGGGCGAAAATATATATGGGAGCTATATCCAAATCTGAACCTATTTCGATATAATTTGGCAGATTTATTTTTGGACCGAATTCAGTCACACAAACCAAATTTCATCAAATTCGGTCGTATATAGAGTGTTTGGTGCAGCAAATACGCCAAATCGGCCGAATATATATATGCGAGCTATATCCAAATCTGAACCGATTTCGATATTATTTGGCACATTTATCTATAGACCTAATTCCGTCACGCATTCCAAATTTCATCAAAATAGGGCAGATATGGTGTGTTTGGGGCATCAAATACCTCAAATCGGCCGAAAATATGGGAGCTATATCCAAATCTGAACCGATTTCGATATAATTTGGTACATTTATTTATAGACCTAATTCCGTCATAAATTCCAAATTTCATCAAAATTGGACAGATGTAGCGTGTTTGGTGCATAAAATACCTCAAATCGGACGAAAATATGGGAGCTATATACAAATCTGAACCGATTTTCACCAAAATCAATAGCGTTCTTGCGACGGCTAAAAAAAATATCCTGCCCAATTTTCAGCCAAATCGGAAGTATAGACTTGCCCCTGAAAAAAACTTTCACCATCGTAATTGAGGCAGCGCATGCAAGTTGCTTCAACAAAAATTAAGGTAATTCGATATCAGGTCTTAAAGTGAACTTATCCGAAATTTTGTGTGGGAGGTACCAGATGGAGTGGACAAACATAGTCCATATTTGAACCTGATCTATATCTGGTAGATATATTAAGATGTGTAAAGTATGGACCAATTCGGCCACTCCCATCAAGAGTTACTGTACGAACAATTTTTCCGAACATTTTTGAACTTTTGTGGGGGAGGTACCTGAAGGAGTGGACCGATATGGCTTATCTTCGAACTTAAACTATGTTTGGACAAAATATTACTAAGGCCAAATTTTGGACCGAATAGCCAGATCCGTTCGAGAGTTATCTTGCGCTCCAACCACCTCACACGGTGTCATAGGGTTTTTTCAACTTTGGGGCTATTTTCTCCGGAAGTATGGACTTGCCCCTGATGAAACTTGTACCGTCGTATGGAGGGCAGTGAATACAAGTTTCTAAAACAAAAATCAAAACGATTCGAGAGCAGGTCCTAAAGTGAACTTATCCCAAATTTTGTGTGGGAGGTACCCGAAGGAGTGGACCGATTGAGTCCATATTGGAAATTCGTCTAAGTCCGGTAGACATTTCACGATTTGCAGGTATGCACCAAATCGGTTACTCCCTTCAAGAGTTATCGTACGTACAAATTTTCCGAACATTTTCGAACTTTTGTGGGGGAGGTACCGGAAGGAGTGGACCGATTGAGTCCATATTAAAACCTGATCTAAGTCTGGTACACGCTCCACGATGGGCAAAGTATGGACCAAATCGGTTACTCCTTTTTAAGAGTTATCGTGCGCACAAATTTTCCGAACATTTTCGAACTTTTGTGGGGGAGGTACCGGAAGGAGTGGACCGATATAACCCATTTTCGAACTTAAGCTATGTTTAGACAAAATATTACGAAAGCCAAATTTTGGACCAAATCGGTTCATCCGCTCGAGAGTTATCGTGCGCACCAGCCAGACAGACAGACGGACGGACATCGCTAAATCGACACCAAATTGTCTGAAACACATTTCGTCCAAACATACTTGGGGTCTAAAACCATTATTTCGATGAGGCACATTTTGCCCGTATGAAAGTGTATATTCCCTCGTTAGCATAAATGCTGAGGGTATAAAAATTTACAACCTTAAAAAATATTCTTTAAAAATTCACAGCCACGAAAAAAAAATGTTTAAAGAACCACAGCTTAAAATATTCTTAAAAGATTTAGAGCCTTAAATATTAATTTTTAAAAATGTTCAAAAGTTCAAAATTTTGAAATAATATTTTTTTAAAAATTCACTGCCTAATAAAGTATTTTTGAAATAAAAAAAAAATATTTAAAAATGTAGTCTTAAAATATTATTCCATAAAATATTCAAAGCATTAAAAATATTTTTAAAAATCGCAACTTAAAAATAAAAAATCATTGCCTAAAAATAGTCCTAAAAAGATTTACAACTTTGAATAAATATTTTTTAAAAATTTCATAGCCCCGAAAATATTCATTAAAAAAAATTATCAACTTTTTTTTATGTAATTTTTGTTGACCTTTGGACTGTCTATTTTTATTGGTTTTTGTTTTTATTTAGTTTGTTTATTATAATATATGTTATAACAATATATAAGAAAAGAATGATTGTTAATTACAATTTGAATTAATTAGCTATCGGTTACAACATCTGCACTTCACAACTAATGTCCAACTGAAATAAAATGTTTGTGTTTTCCATAGATTTGGGCACAGTGTTCTGTGTCCATCTTATAATTTATACGTTGTTCCATTGGTACATTAATTATATGCAACATTTCTAACATGTACCTACGTCTACTGTTACTTTCCTGTGATAAAACATCCACATCCTTGAAGTTTGGAGTGTGTCCAGTTTGAGCACAGTGTGCCGCAAGAGGTGTTTTTTTGTTCTAGTGGTTTGATTTTTTCACTTTTTGGTCCGATTTGTGACCACTCAATCTCGTCTTTAACTTATTTTTCGTTGTGCCCACATATACTTTTTGGCATGAGTTTGACGAGTCACCATTACATTTTATTTTGTAGATAACATTCGATTTGTCTTCGTTGGGTGTTTTAGATTTTGTCCGGCTGAAGAAGCTGTCATTGGTATTGTTGCTCTTCATTGCAAATTGGTAGCGTTCTTTGTCGTATAAATTTGAACCTGAGAATCTTTCAGAAAACCCTGGTATATATGTGAACCTTTTGAACATCTTCTCTTCTTTGTGTTCATTGTTGTTCAGGGGTTTTAATGTTGCCTGTCTGATCAATTCATTGATCGTTTTGTATGGAAAATCGTTCATATTTAAGATATGGAACAAAAACAGGGTAAATGCAAAAAGGACCATGAAAACGCGACAATATCGATTAGTTGTCAATGAGAGCCGTACTTGAAATTTTCTGAGCGACATTTACGCAGAATATGTCGAAGCTAAAAAATGCCATCTTGATGTACTTTTATTGCGGTTCTTGAAATAAAGGACGAAAAGGACATGGAAGGAAGACACTTAGAAGGTCGAAATGTTCTACGAAAAGTTCCTCATTAGATTTGACTGAAGACATGTCATATCAAAAATAAGCCAAAACAACAGCGAACAAAGATATAACGCTAATTTCTGATGGCTTATAGGGTCTCCAGTGAAAATTTCATCACGCCGTAACTCAAAAGTTCGACTCACGGCGGATCTGCCCTTTGGGGTTATGTATGTACTCATCATGGGCTTTCACCCCCAAAAGGAATTTTCCACCCCCCAAAATTTCGGTTCACAGTGTTATAAGTAACGTCCATTATATTCCATTTCTGGAATTAAATGAGGGGTAAAGTATAAATTCGGATCAGGTTGGATCGAGATATTTTTTTTATTTTTTGTACATATGTCTAGAATAACTTCCCAAAATATCTCTTGCGCCTTTTTGCGTTTTTATACCCTCCACCATAGTATGGAGGGTATATTAAGTTTGTTTTTCCGTTTGTAACGCATTGAAATACTCATTTGCGACCCTATAAAGTATATATATTCTTGATCAGGGTAAAATTCTGAGTCGATCTGTGCACGTCCGTCCTTCCGTCCGTCCGTCTGTGGTAATCACTCTAGCATCCACAAAAATTGAGATAGGAAGCTGGAATTTTGGGAAAATGCCTCTTTTGTTTGCAGGCAGGTCAAGTTCGATGATGGGCTATATCGGTCCACGTTTTGGTATAGCCCCCATATAACGGTACCCCCCGATTTACGATATTTTGACGTTTTTAACTACATTTTCAGACCGATTTAGCTATAGTTTGACATTTAGGGTTCCTAAGTATCAATAAACTTGTATAACAAAACTTGTGGACATAGGTCCACGTTTTGGTATAGCCCCCATATAACGGTACCCCCCGATTTACGGTATTTTGAAGTTTTTAGTTAAATTTTCAGACCGATTTAGCTATAATTTGACATTTAGGGTTCTTAAGTGTCAATAAACTTATATAACAAAACTTGTGACATAGGTCCACGTTTTGGTATAGCCCCCATATAACGGTACCCCTCGATTTACGGTATTTTTACGTTTTTAGCTACATTTTCAGACCGATTTAGCTATAATTTGACATTTAGGGTTCTTAAGTGTCAGTAAACGTATATAACAAAACTTGTGGACATAGGTTCACGTTTTGGTATAGCCCCCGTGTTACCGAACGGGATTTGCTTAAGATCTTCAAAAAGTGAATAGTGAATACAAAAATGTCAATATTGTGTAAGGAGCTTTTTGAAGTTTGGCTTAAATCAAAAACCAATTCAAAAAAAGTTTCTGATTTAAAAGAGCATGTGTTACATAGACTTGGAGGCAATACTACCGATGCTGCACTTATTGCAATGGTTTGCCGAATTATTTATACTCTATGCACATATTTTAAAAGGAAATGGACTGCCACCAATAGGAACAAAACACAAATGGAGCATCAGTACGGAAATTGGTTAAGGAAGAATGTGGATTTCAACGTACCAACCAACCAAGTGAGACGATTTCAAATTGTGGAAATAAGATTCTAGGACGCCCCTCTAAATCGTTTAGTGACGTGTCTTCACGGACGAAGGTACAAAAGGTATCCACACTCATTCAAACTACTACGAGCGAAGAATTATTAGTCGCTGCATGTGTGAGCTCATACAAATCTAGTAAAAGGGATGCGGCAACAATTCTAGAAGCCATAGGAAAATCCCCAACAAGTGCTTCCAAGTTAAAACAAAAGATTACTCGCTCTCAAGTTTGTCCAACTCCATATACGCCAGAAAAAGCACTTGCACTCTTTGTTGATGGCGGATACACTAAAAATTCTTACATGCTCATGCAGTCTGGTGCAAAATGTAGAAATGCAAACATTTATCCTCCATACAGAGTGTTACGAGAAGCCAAAAAAAAATGTTATCCGAAGTAATCGGACATAACGGTAACAGGTGTATCGGCTGAAGTCAGTTTGCAAGCTTTGGCTGATCATACAACATTAAGAATCGTCGAAGAGCAAAGAGATGCCATTTCACAGGCAATGGAAAAAACAGCACTCAGAAAATTTACAATGACTTTTAAATGGGGTTGTAATGGCAGTTCGGGTCACTCTACTTACAAACAACAATTTCCTGGCAATAAAACAGATGAACATTTATTTGCAATATGTTTAGTCCCCTTACAACTAAAAGTGGATAATATAATAGCGTGGCAAAATCCACGCCCTTCATCTACACGCTTTTGTCACCCAGTTAAACTTTGTTTTGAAAAGGAGACCACATCTTTAATCCACACCGAAGTGAATTTTATAAAGGAACAAATCAGAAATATTGCCCTTCTAAAAATTGACGATCCAGACATATAGGTTGGCCACATCTTCCATTTAACAATGATCGACGGTAAGGCATTTAGCGCTATATCGGAATCATCTACACAATCATGTGTAATTTACGGAGCAACTCTTAAAATAATGAATGACTACAACAAAATTTCATCTTTAACACCAAACGCTTATACAAATACGGTCTGTCTACCTTACATGTATGGATTCGATGTTTAGAATGAATATTGCACATTTCATACAGACTGGATTTAAAAAAAATGGAAAGTTTTTTCCTCAGATATTTCATTTCATTTCATTTATTTATTCATAATCATTAAGCCATATGGCCAATTTAATTACAAAGCAGAATTAATTAATGGCATGCAATATAACCAAAATCATACTACTATACTATATAATATAAAATATATAAATGTATCATGGACATGGTATTATTTCTATATTAAAGAAAAACAGTAAAACCATTATCAATAGAGAGACTGGTGTCTATTGCAAGTACCTTCTGATTTTATTTTTAAAGTCAGTTATAGTGTAAGAAAAATTTCGCTCGTCATATGGTATAATAGTGTTCCAGAGTCTACAAATTCGTACTTCGAAGGAATGTTGCATCATAAGAGAATTGAACCTAGGGCATGTCAATGCACTCATTCTTATAGATGGACCAAATGAAAATATAGACAGAATGTAATCCGGAGATCCATTTTTAAAGGCCTTGTAAAACATTAGAAGCAATCTGAGTTTAATGAAGCTATCAAATGAACACCCCAGAAAATCAGAATAATATTGTGAGACATGTTCTCTAGGACGTAACCCATACACATAGCGTATTATCCTGTTAAAACATCTTTTTAAATACAATATACTTGTGACATTAGTTCCCGTATATACCTCTATTCCATACAAAATAACTGGCATCAGGAAGGCTCGTGCTAAAGTCTTCCTCATGTCGAGTGACAAATTACATGTAATTCCATAAAGGCGACGCAAACCAAAAGTAATTGCTGATAGAATATGATTATGGTGAACATTAAAGCTTAACTTTTGATCAACATATATTCCTAATGTTTTCATATGATCAACATATTCAATTACATTACCACCTATATGGATAAGGGGTACTTCACAAGAAGATACATTAAATGTCATTGCTTTAGACTTGCATATGTTTAGAGAAATGAAGTTTTCAGAGCACCATTCTTCAACCCTTCTTATATATGTTTGAATGTTTGTCATTAACTCACGGACATTTTCTTTAGGTGATGTAAACAGCATTTGCATATCATCTGCATACAAATGAGCACAAACATCTGAAATTCTACGAAATATGTCATTTATATATAAATTAAAAAACAAAGGACCCAAAACTGAGCCCTGTGGGACTCCCGTTTCAACTCTCCTTACTAACGAAGCTACGTTGCCAATCTTCACAAATTGCTTTCTATCTAATAAAAATGCTTTTAATAGCATGCATGATGTCTTCGAAAAGTTGAAAATTGTAAACATTTTATTCAATAACAATTCGTGACAAACAGTCTCGAAAGCTCTACTTAGATCCAATGTGACTAGTATCGACACTTTTTTATTCTCCGTATTGCGTCTAATCTCCTCAGTCAAACTGGTCATTAAGGTAGTGGTATTAACATGTTTTTTAAAACCAGATTGATATGTTGATATGGTTCTTGACACATTATCACTGGAAATAATTTGTTTATTTATTAAAATTTCAAGAATCTTAGAGCATACGGGTAAAATGCTTATAGGCCTAAAATCCGAAAAATTATTTGGCTTATTCTTTTTTGGCACTGGCACGACCCTCGCAATCTTCCATACATCAGGATAGCAATTTGTCATAAATATATAATTATATATATGTACCAAGTGACTAGAAATCAAGGGATAGATAAGCTTAAGAAATTTGGGCGAGATTTCGTCTGCTCCGGTAGCATTGGATTTTATACAACTTAACGCAGTCCATACATCTAAAGCATCCACTGATCGAAAATAGAATTCACCTGAAGTATGCCTTTCTGAATTTGGAAAAATTAATCTGGGAGCATTGCTAGGAGCAGGCAGAAGGAAATAATTATTAAGTTCATCGACATCCATGTGCTCACATAGATTACGATCATTTTCAATTACACCCAGATTCCGTATTACTTTCCATCTTCCGGAACGTGACACTGTCTCAAACATACATTGAAAATATGCATTTCTACGCTTTCTCATTACCGATTTCAATTTATTTCGATACTTACAGTATATTTTCCATCGTTCGTCGCATCTGTTCTCCACATAAGCCCTGTATGCCATATTCCTATTCTCTTTGGCCTGTAACACAACAGGTTCATTCATCCAAGCAGTCCTCTTGCGAATAAATAATCGTTTAAGGGGAACATGTCTTTCAAATAGGTCACTAACTATTGAACTGAATATATTAACCTTGTGATTTATATCTGTACTATAGTATATTTGATCGAAATCAACTGTACTAACATCGAAGGCACAATGATCAAAATTGAAAGAATTGTAATCCCGTGTATATTTTACGTTGTCTTGCAAATCAGCGGGAATTGCTAGGGACATGTATATTAATGCGTGACATGAATTCAAAGCAGGGAATTGAAACTGTTTGCTATCAGTAACCAAACTTTTATTAGACACCAGAAAGTAGTCCAATAACGAACAACGTTCCGAACATAAATTAAAATGGGTAGGAAGACAGTTGTGAACAATTTCCAAACCCAATCTGCCACATACCTCCCTCATTTGATGCCCGTTTTCAAACATATCAACATTATAGTCGCCCATAAAGGTCACATTCGTGTATCTTCCAGCAAGTTCAGATAGAATATGTTCGCAACTGTGTATTCCCCCGTGAGGTAAATATACAACGCCAGCCAATAATTTTTCACCTTCTGTCATATCAATTTCTACAAACAGACCTTCTATCAAACCCTCTTCCATAATGTCATAAACAATCTTAGCTTTCAGTTTCTTCTTCACATACATGCATACCCCACCACCCCTCCTTACGACCCTGTCGTTTCTGAATAGATTGTAGCCACTAATTTCAATTGCACTGTCTAATGTGCATCTATTGAGCCATGTTTCTGATATTCCAATAATATCAAACATTTCATTATTCAGGAGATCCCTTATTTCGTCTAACTTGATGGAAGAAGATCTCGGCGCAATGCTCTGTGCATTCATGTGCAAAATGTTTATGTTTTTAGAACAAAGGTTTAAATTTTGAATCTCATACCTATCGATAATGGGTCCCAAATTATCATTCATAATAATAAAAAATATTATATAGAAAATAAAACCAAACCCATGATACATCTAATGACCTAATATTTAAACTAAACCTAAATATAAATTGTAGATACATTTTCATTTTATTAACTTTTATGGCTCGCAAAAAAAAAAATAATAATTTCAATTCTCATGCATATTTTCGTATTTACAACCAGTAGAATGATTTTTATATCATAGATAATTGTTTTAGTACATCAATTCAAGAAACAAAATATCTAAAAGATTTAAACATTTTCAATAGTTATAAATACAGATTCGTTTTTACAATATAAAAAATGTGCAAAAAAAATTAATGGGAAGAAATAAAAAACATCAACATTTTCTAAAATATAGCGTACAAAAGTTCGCAATCTATATAGTAACTTCGTTTATTTTATCAAATCGAACTGTTTTCTCCGATCCATCAGGAAATACCAATTTTGCTTCCGGAATAACCATATTTTTAATATAATACTTCGCTATTTTCTTGTCTTTATGTAGTCTTCTACACCAGAACTGCAATTTTTCAGCAAGTGGTGTGATGTGCTCATTGATATAAACTCTAGATGTGATATCGGTTTCTGTGACTTGATTCAGTTGTAGGTTTCTAGTTTTAAAATAATTGTTAATTATTTGATCTCGTTTTCTAACAGAATTGAGCTTGGCCAAAACCATCTTCTTGTTCCTTATCCATACACATAAATTCATGTCGTACGGTTCAAGTTTCACTCCAAGAACATCAGCTATCTTATCCATGACCGAATATAACTCATTATTTGATAGAGACGTTGGAAGACCACTAATTAGCAAATCCGCTCTGTTGATTTGTTTATGTAGGTTGTTGTTCTCCATAACTAGTTTTTCTATTTTAGAGTTTGTAGATTCCTCAAATTTCTCCACTCGAGCAACACAGTTACTTATATCCTCCTTTATTGATGAAAGCTGAGTCAAAACATTATCGCTAAGAAGTTTAGAAATTCCCTCAATTTTTTTATCTAAGCTATCTAGCTTTTTGTTGACACCAGCTGGTTTGCTCGCTGCACTTGTCTCATCCCCATCATTTCGATCAATAGGCACGGGCTTATCTTTGCAATTACCACATTGAAAAATCATAGCTCCATTACTCTTTTTGATCACCTCTATCATATTAATTGTCATATTGGGGATGTTATCAGGGGCACAATGAACATGATAACAATTTTTACAAAAATTGCATTTAATATTGCTCCGAGAGCAGTCTTTGTTGCATTTTTGGCAGAACATCTTATTTTAGTATTATATTTATTTTATTTATTCTTCTATGTTCCGGAGTAATTGTGCTTTTTACTTCAGTTTATTATGGTTTAGAAGTTTTGTTGTTCACACGTTTTGCTATACCACGTTTTCTTCCATTCGTTTGAGTCACAGCGAATTTTTGCTCTCATTACTCAATTATTTATTTACTGTATGAGTTTCGAGTAGTTAAAATTTTTGTTTTTGTTGTTATTATTATTGTTTTTAAGTTTCTCACATTAAAAGAGAGTATGTAAGTGCATGTAATAAAGTGACAGTAAAAGAGATTTTTTTTCTTATTCGTTTGTCCTAAGATTTACTTCTTTTACACATTATTGAGTATTTTAGACAATCTCTCATATATTGCTGATTATTATTTTTAATTCTTCTTTATGTTTACTGTTTCACTCAAAACGCCGAATACAACTTCTTGATAAAAATGTAAACTTGTTTATATTGTTTTCCAACAGATTCTGTTCATATTTCATATTAATATGAACCTTTATAAATAATATTTTGTGACTATTCACTTTCTGCACATTTAAAATATGTAAGTTCTTGGAAATTATATATTTTTTTTACGAGCGATCACAAATACGTCTATTCACGTGCCATTCTCTTTCTTCTAGGACAGTTTTTGAAGAAAGGAAGACGCGCATCATAAACGCATTGAAGGAAGAAATGCACATTATTGTTGACACGCCTAAGTCAGTATCGGGAACAACAAATGATGGCCGTTCCCACGACAATTGGATCTTCGCTCCGGAACGACCCGGGAACATCCCGGCCAGAGATTGTCAACCCAGCGACAGCTGTATCAACCGGAAGTTTTTTCCACAGGTGAGCAAAATATGCCGGCAACTTTGCTCGCCATCCTTCTAATTCGAGCCGGCATTGAACAAAACCTCGGTCCATCGATCTGGATTTGTTCAGTGCGCAATAGGCGTATTGCGGCAAACTCCTACTAGTGTCCTCGCTAGTAGTGCGGCTAGCATTCTGCCTAGTCATCCAGATCCAGTGAACCACGCCAATCTCCTTTCCAGACAACAGCAAAGCAATGATCCTTCCAGCCAACAGTCTCAGCAAAGGCACCCACAGCAGCAATTAGTGCAGGTTGGTGACTCGATGGCCGCATTCCAAATCATGCAGTTCAACTGCAATGGTTTAAGGAATAAGGTTATTGGCATCACTAATTTCATGCACGACAATAACATCCTAATTGCTGCTCTCCAAGAGACGAAGTTGACCAGTAATTGTTCCCTCTCGTCCTCAGGGAATTATAACATCATCAGGCGAGATAGGGAAAGGGATCATGGAGGTGGCCTCGCATTTATCATCCAGCGAGACGTCAGATATACTCTGACGCCGCCTCCTGTTCCCCCCGTTTCGATCCTTTCCTTGAGGTCATGAGCATCTCAGTTCATTCCGATGATTCTGATATCGAGATCATCAATGTATACATTCCGCCCGTCAACAGCATTGGGGCAAGTTATCACCCTAGCATAACTCATCTGCTTCAAGGGGATAACCGAATTGTTCTCGGCGATTTCAATGCTCATCACGAGATATGGCACTCCCAGTTGCCGAATGATCCACGCGGTATTCTTATTGCGGACCAGATAGACGAATCCGACTTCGCATCCATCAATGAGGAATCCTCCACTAGAATTACAGCCAGATGCTCGAGTTCTCCGGACATTTCCATCGTTAGTCCCTCGCTCCTTCCTTTCGCATCTTGGCAAACAAAAGTCGCGCTAAATTCCGACCACATTCCAATCCTGGTCACAGTGGAGAAACCTAGCGATTTTGTTGAGCCCGACAAGCGCACATTCGTGAACTACAACAAAGCCAACTGGCATGGCTTCACGAATTTCATTGACGACTCCTTACGTCACTTGCCGCCGCCCTCATGTGCCAGAAAGGGTGAGAGAATACTAAGGGAAGTAATCCTCAAGGCGGCAAAGCGATTTATTCCAGCGGGCAGAATTCCTCTCATGAGACCAAATTATCCATCCAGGGCATCCCGTTTGGCACAGCAGCGCGATCAAATACGTGTCGATGACCCAGCTGACGAAAGAATTGTGCAATTGAACGCGGAAATTGAGAACCTGGTTCTTGAACACAGGCGTTCCAAGTGGATTCAACATCTCGACCACTGCACAATTAATTCCAAGCAACTTTGGTCCACAATTAAAAATCTATCTGGTTCCAACAAGAATAGAAATCTCCCTGCTATAGCCTTCAATAACATTACATATTCCGATGCCAAAAAGTGTGCAACACAGTTCTGCCGCCAATTCATTGAGCATCCATCTTCGCAGAACAGGTCCAGGCGAGCCGTTTTCCGGAGATGCAAGTCACTAAAGCGTGATTTGCAGCCCATCTCCTTCACATCCAGTGAAGTCGAGAGAATTATCTCCAAATCCAAACCATCTAAAGCCCTTGGGCCAGACGGCATATCCATGGTAATGTTAAAGAAGTTGGGAGCAGTAGGTTTGAGCTACTTGACAAAGGTCCTGGAACTATCAATTTCCCAATTGGTAATTCCGGACGTTTGGAAAGTGGCTCGTATAATTCCTATTCTAAAGCCAGACAAATCCGCTACAAATGGGGAATCCTACCGCCCGATCTCCATGCTTTCACCGGTAGCAAAGGTTTTAGAGTCCCTATTGCTCCCATACCTGAAACAGCATTTCCACCTTGCTTCGCACCAACATGGTTTCAGGGAATCTCATAGCACAACCACGGCTTTGCAAGAGATAACCACAAAGATTGCGAACGGCCTAAATCAGCGACGACCACCCAAACGGACCATTGTGGCAGCGCTTGACTTGTCCAAGGCGTTTGACACGGTCGACCATTCCATGCTGATTTCTGACGTCATGAATTCCACCCTTCCCAATGACGCCAAGCGTTGGATTGCCAATTACCTTAATGGTAGGCAAGCCTTCGTTGAATTCCGAGGCCAAAAATCCAAATTCCGCAAGATTAAAATGGGAGTACCCCAAGGTGGAGTACTATCCCCCATTATATTCAACATCTATCTTGCTAATCTCCCTCCTCCGCCAGCAGATATTTCGGTGGTGTCGTATGCTGATGACTGCACCATAATTTCATCCGGTGTTGACATCGACGACGTAAGTGCTAGAATTTCCAACTACCTAGCCACCATCACAAATTTCTTCCGGGAGCGCAATCTTCAGCTATCCCCTACAAAGTCCTCAGTGTCCTTATTCACTTCCTGGACGAAGGAAGTTAACAACCAGCTTGATGTATTTGTCGAAGGCAGGCGTATCCCCACTGTTCATAGTCCAAAGATCCTTGGGGTAGTTTTCGACAATCTTCTCCACTTCTCTTCGCACGCCATCTACATCAACCAGAAAGTGAAATCCAGGAACAAAGTCCTTAAAGCTTTAGCTGGCACCTCCTGGGGCAGAGATAAGGAGACATTGATAACGACCTATAAGGCCATCGGTCGGTCTGGAGAATCCTGCAGACGACGCAAAATAATGCTCTCCGAATTGCTACGGGTTGCGTCCAGATGTCACAGGTGGATCATCTTCATGAGGAGACCAGAATGCTGTCAGTCAGGCAACATAATGTGTTGCTGACTAGACAGTTCCTGCTGGCTAAACAAACATCAAATCCTGTTCACACAACTAATTTATAATATATTCCATTTTCTTTTCTTGTTCCATTCTTCCTTTATAATTTTCAGGAAAGAGCTTCCGAATACAACCAAACTGTTACAACAACAACAACAAATGATGGCAATACCGCTAGACGTTTTTTCGGTCAACCTAGCTTAGCATCATCTATAACTGGTGTTGATGAAAAATTAATTAAAATTTTTTGTACCATCCTTTCAACCATGACCTGTGAATACGCAATAAATTCTGATTTATTTAAACAATTTACGGAGAAAACGTTCATTCATTTCGTTAAATTACATATATCCTTGCTTCTACATGCCTTCAAGCATACACAAAATATTAGTGCATGGTACTGATATAATTAAATGTGCTCTTTGCCCATAGGAGGTTGTCTGAGGAGGCCATGGAATCCAGAAATAAGGACTTTCGGAACTACAGGGAACTGTACTACAGAAAAATGAGCCCTGAAGAAACAATGAGAGATCTTTTCAACAGGTTGCTATTTTCTTCTGATCCGAAAATATCGAGTTTGTCTCGCAGTACTTTTATCAACCATCGATATAGGGAGCCCTTATCTAAGGAAGTCCTTAAATTTCTGCAGGATCCAATGCTACCAACTAATTTAGATCAAAACTTGGATTTTGAAAGTGATCTGTTTTTAAGAAATAATGTATACAATGTATTAAAGTATAAATAGTTTAATTTTTAAGATTGATAATCTGTAAAAAAATTCTTAGAAATAAATGTAATTTTACCTTCAAAATAATAATTTACCTTAAAAAAATAAATAAAAATATACCAATAACAATACAAATGATGTAAAATTGTCAATATTGAGTCATTCTAATCTAAAATATGGATAAACATACATTAAAACAGCGACTTTTATTTCTGCACGCTTGATCTGTACTTTTTCCCACTGTGCGTCCTTGGTTTGATGGGTAATTTTCCATCGTTTCGTCAAGAAGTTTCTCCATAACTATGTCCGCAATGATTGGAGAAATAGACGACCCGATTGGCATTCACAACAACTAAAAGGTTCGTAGAACTTGTCATTGTAATGAAAGTATCTTGATTCCTTGATACACAAGCTAAAAATTTCTATAAACAGATTTTGTGGATTGTTTGTGTGTTCCTTAATAATGTTCCATTTTTCTCTAATGGTACTGATTGCCAGGTTTACAGGGTCACTGGGAAATAAGGAAATAACATCAACAGAGGTTAACATTTCGTCGTCGTAACTGTGTTGGTTACTGATTTTGAATTTTAAATCGATTGTATTTTGATCCAATTGTTAATACTTTCAAAATTGTTCCTATATATTTGGATAGAGCATATGTCGGTGAATTGTCAAATGAACATATAGGACGCAAAGGGATTCCTTCCTTATGGATTTTAGGAAGTCCGTAAATCTTTGGAGGCATGGAAGTGATTAATTTATTGCACTTGGTAGGATCTTTACTTAGACGCTTATAGGTGCATAAGTCATTTATAATTTGTTGCATTTTGGTTTCATATTCTGTTTTTAACATGGCCACAGTCTTACCGCCTTTATCTGCATTGAGAATTTAAATATGATTGTCTTCTTTTAGAAATTTGCTTGTTTGACCAACTGTTTCCAAAATAAACTGATCTCTCTCTGGTCTAGTATTTTATTTCTCAGATGGTTGTTAATAAGAATAAAAGCCAAACAAAACCAATAAAAATAAAATTAACAACTCTAAAAATTCTCTGAAAAATCACAGCTTAAAAAATATTCCAAAAACATGTCGTAGCTTAAAAAAATGTTCTTAAAAATAAAAATATTTCTGAAAAATACAGCTAAAAATATTTTTTTTAAATTTCACTATCTTAAACAGTATTCTTTAATAATTGCACATCATTGGAGAAAATATTCACAGCCTTAAAACAATAAAAAAAACTTAAAAAAATATTCGTAAAAAAATAATCTATGAACATTTTTAAAAAGATTCAAACCTTGAACAGATACGTGTCAAGAGGAAACAATACTTTGAAAAATGTATACCATTGGAAAATATTCTTTAAAAACTATTTAAAAAATTTAATAAAAATCAACAAAAAATTTTAATTAAAATTAACAAAAACAATAAAAAAAAATAAAAAAATCTCCTCACAGGAGGAGAGTAAAGGATTTGTACGCATCTTAATGAAATTATTTAAAAACTGTTGTTCAGTCTCGAAAAATTCATATAAAAAATTACAGCCTTTAAAAATACATTTAAAAAAGTATTTTCAAAATGCCTTAAAATAGCATTGGAGAAACTATTCTTTAAAAAACTCACAGCCTTAAAACAATACTTAAAAATCATAACATAAAAAGTTATTCTTAAAAAATCATAGATTAAAAAATATTCTTAAAAAGATTCAAACCATGAACAGATATTCTTTAAAAATTTCATAGCCTTGAAAATGTTATCAAAAAAATTGATAACCTTAAAAAATTAACAACCTCGAAAAAAATATTCTAAAAAAATTAAAGCTTAAAACATATTCTTAAAACATTCACAACCTTAAAAATATATTTTTAAAATATTTCTTTAATAATTTTACAGTCTTAGTATAATGTTGCATTGAAAAACTTTATTTAAAAAATGTACATCCTTAAAACAAAATTTACATCCTATAAAATATAAAAAAAATATTCTTAAAAAAATCATAGCCTATAAATAGTCTTAAAAAGATTTACAACCTTGAACAAATATTCTTTAAACATTTCATAGTCTCGAAAATACCTTAAAAAATGTCTCATCAAATCAATAATTAATAACCAAACAAATTTATATTTATAAAAAACATCTCATAGCCTTGAAAATATTTTTTTAAAAAATTGATAACCTTAAAATATATTCTTTAAAAAAATTCACAGCCTTACAAAATATTCTTAAATCATAGCTTGAGGATGGTCCTTAAAAAATATTCTCTGAAAAATTCACGCTTGTGGATGGTCCTTAAAATATATTTTCTGTAAAATACACGCTTGAGGATGGTCCTTAAAAATATATTCTTTCAAAATCCACGCTTGAGGATGGTCCTTAAAAATATATTCTTTCAAAATCCACGCTTGGTGATGGTCCTTAAAAAATATTCTCTAAAAAATTCACGCTTGAGGATGGTCCTTAAAAAATATTCTCTAAAAAATCCACGCTTGAGGATGGTCCTTAAAAAAGTATTCTCAGAAATATTCACGCTTGAGGATGGCCGTTAAACATATTCTTTATAAAACTCCACGCCTAAGATGGCCCTTAAAAATATTATTTAAAAATTTCACGGCAACGATGGCCCTTTAAAAATTATTCTTAACAAATCCACGCCTGCGATGACCCTTAAAAAATGTCACGTCCATGATGGCCATTAAAAATTATTCTTAAAAAATCCACGTCCATGATGGCCCTTAAAAATCCAATTTTCAATTCAAATATTCTTAAAATGCCAATCAGGCAGGGATACTATAAAGACAACCTTAAACAATACACACTGTCCTGTCACTAACTGTAAAAAACAATGAAGTTTTGGCCCACATTAATCACATCAACAACTCATTGTTTTCTAAGAAGAGACTTTGTGAAAAATGCAAATTAAATTTCATTTTGTTCAAGGCGTTTAGTCGGTTGGATGCCTGCTCGCTCCATAAAAATATTTTCCCTGAGAAATAATGAACTCATAAATGTATTCTACGGCAGTATCTATGCTAATCGTTCATCTCGTTTCGTTAATATTTATTACTCTTGCTACAAAGAAAGAGGAAGATCTACGACAAGGATAACTCAGATGCTGTGCTGCTTTGCTCCTCCTGGTTGCCACTTACCATTGTTGCAAGCAAAGCCAGGCTATTTTTCTTCTTCATCTTCTTTGGAAGACGAAATTGAAAAACATGTTCAAATAGGTTGACAACAATGGTCTGATGATGGTCTTTATCAAACAGCATTCATTTTTGGTTGAACAAAAACACACACACACAAATACATAACACACACTGTTCCATTTAAAATGTGTTTCTTGTGCAAGAACAAATACGGAAATATATTTTCACTTACCAACACTTAAGGGACATAATAATAAATCCAAGTACTGCCAGTAGATATGCTCCCAGCAGGATATTATTCACATACTAAGCCATTTTTGAATTTGATTGTCCAGGCCACTCTACCAGACCAGAGCCAAACAACACAGCAGCATCATCAACCTACAAACAGACAACGGCAACATTAAAATCTTCCTGTTTGCTTTTCATTCACAGCTTTTCCATGGATTTTCCTCTTTGTGATTGTTTGTTGGTGTCATTTTGTTGCTGTTGTGTGTGTGTTTGTAAGCAGTTATCGGTTGTTGGTCTCCATCCAAACATAAAGAAGATTGTAGAAGACTATCGGAATATTTGTATTTGGTTATGCAATTATTGAATCGTCCATCGTCATCTCTAACGTGTGTTGAGAGTTTATCAATGTTTGTGTGTGTGTGTGTTTGGTTGAATATGTTACCATTGAGCACTCAAAAGCTTGGTTTAAATACAGTTAGTCAACTAAATTATTGCAAACAATGCATTTTTAAAAATTTAGATTTTTAATTAGGAATTACTACAAGAAATTCCTTCAATAATGTTGGGGTTTTTGTGCATATCTGTTGATTTACCTGTTAATGACAACATCAAGTCAATAAATTCAGAAATCCGTCGGAAATAACAAAAACAACGGGGGAAAGGGATAGATACCTGGTTTTTGTGGTGTCAACTAAATATTTGCAAAATGAAAATGTGCCAGAAAATCGTGGGATTCTCCCGCGATTTTTTGCAATTAAGGATTTTTATGACTTTTTAGTATGTGGACATGTAGATACATAATATTTGATCAAAATAATTGCTGTGTGTGTAACATAGGCGGTATATTCAGAAAAGGAGAAAGTCAGGTAAACGGATTACGGAAAATATGCTACATTTGGTCTATTCCAATAAGCTAAGAACAGGATACAACATCATATACCGCACCGAGAGGGAAGGCAGACCCAAACTAAAGACGTTACATGGCCGGCCAAAAATAGTAACCCCACGAATTGACAGGAGAATGATTAAAGAAATTAACGAAATACCCCAATTAAAAACGAATTTGGAGTAAGTGTGTCACATGGAAAAGTCAGCAAAGTGCTACATAATAAAAGGCCTTCATCACGAGTGACTATATAAAAACCATTGCCTTCCCAGCACAATATATAGAAACTATTCAGGCTTGTTACAGACAACTTTTCACGCCATCTTTAGTATTGGGATGACGTTATATTTTCTGATGAGACTAAAATTGTGTTGTACTATCACGATGGGCCTCAAAAAGTATTGCGGAAACCCCTTACAGCCATGGAAAACAAACATTTAATACATACCTTAAAGTTCGGAAAACTGTCAGTTATGGTATGGGTTTCTATACCAGGTAGTGACGTTGGTAATATCCAGATTTTGGAGGAAACAATGACAGAGGAGGTTTATTTAGATGTTTTAAAAAATTATTAACCAATAGCGTCAAGAAATTTGGACCTGTCGGCCCTGAGAATTCAAACAAATTGCAATAAAAGTACTGCCAAGGCAAAGACCCTAAGCATACATTTTATTTATGTGGGACTTGGTTGTTATACAACTGCACCAAAGTCATTGACACCCCAGTCCAAAGTCTAGATATTAACTCCATCGACAATTCATGGGAACACTTGAAGAAAAAAATCTGGAACAGGTCGGAATTCGGACTAAATAAAATGCATTAAAGAAGAATGGCAAAAATACCATTGGAATATGACATTCCGAAACTTAATTATTAAATTCAGAGACGTTATTGATACCCAATGTGGACATACGAAACATTTTGAAAAATATCGTGAAAGACTGAAAAGTTGCGAATTTTGCAATTCTTTAGTTGACAGTGCAAATATGGAGTTGTTCTCCTTTTTGTAAAATTTAGGAAATTATTAGTGAAATTTAGCTACTTTTTTATTTTAAATAATTAATAAACATGTGTAAAAATTAAACTTTTTACAAAAATATTAATAATGATATTTACTTATACCAATAAAATGATGTTTTATTTAAAATTTTGTAATAATTTTGGTTTTGCAATAATTATGTTGACTAACTGTATCTGTCTGAGAATTTGTGGATGTGTTGCGACAATGATTGCCTCAAATAAATTAAAAGTACAGTGGAGTAGATTTTTAAAAAAATATTTTTACAATGATCATCACTTAACGCGCATTTAAAAAAAATTATTTTTCAACGTCCCAAAACACAATCAACGTGGATTTTTTAAAAATATTTTTTCAACAACGTGAATTTTTTAAAAATATTTTTTCAACAACGTGGATTTTTTAAAAAAAATTTTTCAACAACGTGGATTTTTTAAAAGTATTTTTTCAACAACGTGGATTTTTTAAAAATATTTTTTCAACAACGTGGATTTTTTAAAAATATTTTTTCAACAACGTGGATTTTTTAAATATATTTGTTCAACAAAGTGGTTTTTTTAAAAATATTTTTTCAACAACGGGGTTTTTTTAAAAAAATTGTTTCAACAACGTGGATTTTTTAAAAAAATTTCAACAACGTGGATTTTTTAAAAATATTTTTTCAACAACGTGGATTTTTTAAAAATATTTTTTCAACAACGTGGATTTTTTAAAAATATTTTTTCAACAACGTGGATTTTTTAAAAATATTTCTTCAACAACGAGGATTTCTTAAAAAAAATTTTCAACAACGTGGATTTTAAAAATATTTTTTCAACAACGTGGATTTTTTAAAAATATTTTTTCAACAACGTGGATTTTTTAAACTTATTTTTTCAACAACGTGGAGTTTTTAAAAATATTTTTTTAACAACGTGGAGTTTTTAAAAATATTTTTTCAACAACGTGGATTTTTTAAAAATATTTTTTCAACAACGTGGATGTTTTAAAAATATTTTTTCAACAACGTGGATTTTTTAAAAATATTTTTTCAACAACGTGGATTTTTTAAAAATAGTTTTTCAACAACGGGATTTTTAAAAATATTTTTTCAACAACGTGGATTTTTTAAAAATATTCTTTCAACAACGTGGATTTTTTTCAAAAACATGGATTTTTTAAAAACATTTTTTCAACAACGTGGATTTTTTAAGGATTTTTTAAAATATTCTTTCAACAACATGGCCTTTTTTCCTCAACATGGATTGTTTAAAAATATTTTTATAACAACGTGGATAATTTAAGGATTTTTTAAAAATATTCCTTCAACAACATGGCCCTTTTCCTCAACATGGATTTTTTAAGACAATTTTCCAACAATGTGGATTTTTTAAAAAAAAATTTTACAACCTAGAGTTTTTAAAAATATTTTTTCAACAACGTGGATTTTTTAAAAATATTTTTTCAACAACGTGGATTTTTTAAAATAATTTTTCAACAACGTGGATTTTTTAAAATTATTTTTTCAACAACGTGGATTTTTTAAAATTATTTTTTCAACAACGTGGATTTTTTAAAATTATTTTTTCAACAACGTGGATTTTTTAAAATTATTTTTTCAACAACGTGGATTTTTTAAAATAATTTTTTCAACAACGTGGATTTTTTAAAATTATATTTTCAACAACGTGGATTTTTTAAAAATATTTTTTCAACAACGTGGATTTTTTAAAAATATTTTTTCAACAACGTGGATTTTTTAAAAATATTTTTTCAACAAAATGGATTTTTTAAAAATATTTTTCAACAACGTGGATTTTTTAAAATTACTTTTTCAACAACGTGGATTTTTAAAAGTTATTTTTTCAACAACGTGGATTTTTTAAAATTATTTTTTCAACAACGTGGATTTTTTAAAATTTCTTTTTCAACAACGTGGATTTTTTAAAAATATTTTGTTCAACAACGTGGATTTTTTAAAAACATTTTTTCAATAACGTGTATTTTTTTAAAACATTTTTTCAATAACGTGGATTTTTTAAAAATATTTTTTCAACAACGTAGATTTTTTAAAAATATTTTTTTAACAACGTAGATTTTTTAAAAATATTTTTTCAACAACGTGGATTTTTTAGAAATATTTTTTCAACAACGTGGATTTTTTAAAAATATTTTTTTCAACAACGTGGATTTTTTAAAAATATTTTTTCAACAACGTGGATTTTTTAAAAACATTTTTTCAAAAACTTGGATTTTTTAAAAATATTTTTTCAACAACGTGGATTTTTTTAAAAATATTTTTTCAACAACGTGGATTTTTTTAAAAATATTTTTTCAACAACGTGGATTTTTTAAAATTATTTTTTCAACAACGTGGATTTTTTAAAATTATTTTTTCAACAACGTGGATTTTTTAAAATTATTTTTTCAACAACGTGGATTTTTTAAAAATATTTTTTCAACAACGTGGATTTTTTAAAAATAGTTTTTCAACAACGGGATTTTTAAAAATATTTTTTCAACAACGTGGATTTTTTAAAAATATTCTTTCAACAACGTGGATTTTTTTCAACAACATGGATTTTTTAAAAACATTTTTTCAACAACGTGGATTTTTTAAGGATTTTTTAAAAATATTCTTTCAACAACATGGCCTTTTTTCCTCAACATGGATTGTTTAAAAATATTTTTATAACAACGTGGATTATTTAAGGATTTTTTAAAAATATTCTTTCAACAACATGGCCCTTTTCCTCAACATGGATTTTTTAAGACAATTTTCCAACAATGTGGATTTTTTAAAAAAAAATTTTACAACCTAGAGTTTTTAAAAATATTTTTTCAACAACGTGGATTTTTTAAAAATATTTTTTCAACAACGTGGATTTTTTAAAAATATTCTTTCAACAACATGGCCCTTTTCCTCAACATGGATTTTTTAAGACAATTTTCCAACAATGTGGATTTTTTAAAAAAAAATTTTACAACCTAGAGTTTTTAAAAATATTTTTTCAACAACGTGGATTTTTTAAAAATATTTTTTCAACAACGTGGATTTTTTAAAAATAATTTTTCAACAACGTGGATTTTTTAAAATTATTTTTTCAACAACGTGGATTTTTTAAAATTATTTTTTCAACAACGTGGATTTTTTAAAATTATTTTTTCAACAACGTGGATTTTTTAAAATTATTTTTTCAACAACGTGGATTTTTTAAAATTATTTTTTCAACAACGTGGATTTTTTAAAATTATATTATCAACAACGTGGATTTTTTAAAAATATTTTTTCAACAACGTGGATTTTTAAAAAATATTTTTTCAACAACGTGGATTCTTTAAAAATATTTTTTCAACAACATGGATTTTTTAAAAATATTTTTCAACAACGTGGATTTTTTAAAATTACTTTTTCAACAACGTGGATTTTTAAAAGTTATTTTTTCAACAACGTGGATTTTTTAAAATTATTTTTTCAACAACGTGGATTTTTTAAAATTACTTTTTCAACAACGTGGATTTTTTAAAAATATTTTGTTCAACAACGTGGATTTTTTAAAAACATTTTTTCAATAACGTGTATTTTTTTAAAACATTTTTTCAATAACGTGGATTTTTTAAAAATATTTTTTCAACAACGTAGATTTTTTAAAAATATTTTTTTAACAACGTAGATTTTTTAAAAATATTTTTTCAACAACGTGGATTTTTTAGAAATATTTTTTCAACAACGTGGATTTTTTAAAAATATTTTTTTCAACAACGTGGATTTTTTAAAAATATTTTTTCAACAACGTGGATTTTTTAAAAACATTTTTTCAAAAACTTGGATTTTTTAAAAATATTTTTTCAACAACGTGGATTTTTTTAAAAATATTTTTTCAACAACGTGGATTTTTTTAAAAATATTTTTTCAACAACGTGGATTTTTTAAAATTATTTTTTCAACAACGTGGATTTTTTAAAATTATTTTTTCAACAACGTGGATTTTTTAAAATTATTTTGTCAACAACGTGGATTTTTTAAAATTATTTTTTCAACAACGTGGATTTTTTAAAATTATTTTTTCAACAACGTGGATTTTTTAAAAATATTTTTTCAACAACGTGGATTTTTTAAAAATATTTTTTCAACAACTTGGATTTTTTAAAAGTATTTTTCCAACAATGTGGATTTTTTAAAAATATTTTTCCAACAACGTGGATTTTTTAAAAATATTTTTCCAACAACGTGGATTTTTTTAAAATTATTTTTTCAACAACGTGGATTTTTTAAAATTATTTTTTCAACAACGTGGATTTTTTAAAAATATTTTTTCAACAACGTGGATTTTTTAAAAATATTTTTTCAACAACTTGGATTTTTTAAAAGTATTTTTCCAACAATGTGGATTTTTTAAAAATATTTTTCCAACAACGTGGATTTATTAAAAATATTTTTTCAACAACGTGGATTTATTAAAAATATTTTTTCAACAACGTGGATTTATTAAAAATATTTTTTCAACAACGTGGATTTATTAAAAATATTTTTTCAACAACGTGGATTTATTAAAAATATTTTTTCAACAACGTGGATTTATTAAAAATATTTTTTCAACAACGTGGATTTATTAAAAATATTTTTTCAACAACGTGGATTTATTAAAAATATTTTTTCAACAACGTGGATTTATTAAAAATATTTTTTCAACAACGTGGATTTATTAAAAATATTTTTTCAACAACGTGGATTTATTAAAAATATTTTTTCAACAACGTGGATTTATTAAAAATATTTTTTCAACAACGTGGATTTATTAAAAATATTTTTTCAACAACGTGGATTTATTAAAAATATTTTTTCAACAACGTGGATTTATTAAAAATATTTTTTCAACAACGTGGATTTATTAAAAATATTTTTTCAACAACGTGGATTTACTAAAAATATTTTTTCAACAACGTGGATTTATTAAAAATATTTTTTCAACAACGTGGATTTATTAAAAATATTTTTTCAACAACGTGGATTTATTAAAAATATTTTTTCAACAACGTGGATTTATTAAAAATATTTTTTCAACAACGTGGATTTATTAAAAATATTTTTTCAACAACGTGGATTTATTAAAAATATTTTTTCAACAACGTGGATTTATTAAAAATATTTTTTCAACAACGTGGATTTATTAAAAATATTTTTTCAACAACGTGGATTTATTAAAAATATTTTTTTCAACAACGTGGATTTATTAAAAATATTTTTTCAACAACGTGGATTTATTAAAAATATTTTTTCAACAACGTGGATTTATTAAAAATATTTTTTCAACAACGTGGATTTATTAAAAATATTTTTTCAACAACGTGGATTTATTAAAAATATTTTTTCAACAACGTGGATTTATTAAAAATATTTTTTCAACAACGTGGATTTATTAAAAATATTTTTTCAACAACGTGGATTTATTAAAAATATTTTTTCAACAACGTGGATTTATTAAAAATATTTTTTCAACAACGTGGATTTATTAAAAATATTTTTTCAACAACGTGGATTTATTAAAAATATTTTTTCAACAACGTGGATTTATTAAAAATATTTTTTCAACAACGTGGATTTATTAAAAATATTTTTTCAACAACGTGGATTTATTAAAAAT
Source organism: Musca autumnalis (assembly GCF_047663935.1). NCBI lineage: Eukaryota > Metazoa > Arthropoda > Insecta > Diptera > Muscidae > Musca > Musca autumnalis. The sequence goes on along the minus strand of NW_027411644.1, from coordinate 25,747,676 downwards.
ATTTTTTCAACAACGTGGATTTATTAAAAATATTTTTTCAACAACATGGATTTATTAAAAATATTTTTTCAACAACGTGGATTTATTAAAAATATTTTTTCAACAACGTGGATTTATTAAAAATATTTTTTCAACAACGTGGATTTATTAAAAATATTTTTTCAACAACGTGGATTTATTAAAAATATTTTTTCAACAATGTGGATTTATTAAAAATATTTTTTCAACAACGTGGATTTATTAAAAATATTTTTTTCAACAACGTGGATTTATTAAAAATATTTTTTCAACAACGTGGATTTATTAAAAATATTTTTTCAACAACGTGGATTTATTAAAAATATTTTTTCAACAACGTGGATTTATTAAAAATATTTTTTCAACAACGTGGATTTATTAAAAATATTTTTCAACAACGTGGATTTATTAAAAATATTTTTTCAACAACGTGGATTTATTAAAAATATTTTTTCAACAACGTGGATTTATTAAAAATATTTTTTCAACAACGTGGATTTATTAAAAATATTTTTTCAACAACGTGGATTTATTAAAAATATTTTTTCAACAACGTGGATTTATTAAAAATATTTTTTCAACAACGTGGATTTATTAAAAATATTTTTTCAACAACGTGGATTTATTAAAAATATTTTTTCAACAACGTGGATTTATTAAAAATATTTTTTCAACAACGTGGATTTATTAAAAATATTTTTTCAACAACGTGGATTTATTAAAAATATTTTTTCAACAACGTGGATTTATTAAAAATATTTTTTCAACAACGTGGATTTATTAAAAATATTTTTTCAACAACGTGGATTTATTAAAAATATTTTTTCAACAACGTGGATTTATTAAAAATATTTTTTCAACAACGTGGATTTATTAAAAATATTTTTTCAACAACGTGGATTTATTAAAAATATTTTTTCAACAACGTGGATTTATTAAAAATATTTTTTCAACAACGTGGATTTATTAAAAATATTTTTTCAACAACGTGGATTTATTAAAAATATTTTTTCAACAACGTGGATTTATTAAAAATATTTTTTCAACAACGTGGATTTATTAAAAATATTTTTTCAACAACGTGGATTTATTAAAAATATTTTTTCAACAACGTGGATTTATTAAAAATATTTTTTCAACAACGTGGATTTATTAAAAATATTTTTTTCAACAACGTGGATTTATTAAAAATATTTTTTCAACAACGTGGATTTATTAAAAATATTTTTTCAACAACGTGGATTTATTAAAAATATTTTTTCAACAACGTGGATTTATTAAAAATATTTTTTCAACAACGTGGATTTATTAAAAATATTTTTTCAACAACGTGGATTTATTAAAAATATTTTTTCAACAACGTGGATTTATTAAAAATATTTTTTCAACAACGTGGATTTATTAAAAATATTTTTTCAACAACGTGGATTTATTAAAAATATTTTTTCAACAACGTGGATTTATTAAAAATATTTTTTCAACAACGTGGATTTATTAAAAATATTTTTTCAACAACGTGGATTTATTAAAAATATTTTTTCAACAACGTGGATTTATTAAAAATATTTTTTCAACAACGTGGATTTATTAAAAATATTTTTTCAACAACGTGGATTTATTAAAAATATTTTTTCAACAACGTGGATTTATTAAAAATATTTTTTCAACAACGTGGATTTATTAAAAATATTTTTTCAACAACGTGGATTTATTAAAAATATTTTTTCAACAACGTGGATTTATTAAAAATATTTTTTCAACAACGTGGATTTATTAAAAATATTTTTTCAACAACGTGGATTTATTAAAAATATTTTTTCAACAACGTGGATTTATTAAAAATATTTTTTCAACAACGTGGATTTATTAAAAATATTTTTTCAACAACGTGGATTTATTAAAAATATTTTTTCAACAACGTGGATTTATTAAAAATATTTTTTCAACAACGTGGATTTATTAAAAATATTTTTTCAACAACGTGGATTTATTAAAAATATTTTTTCAACAACGTGGATTTATTAAAAATATTTTTTCAACAACGTGGATTTATTAAAAATATTTTTTCAACAACGTGGATTTATTAAAAATATTTTTTCAACAACGTGGATTTATTAAAAATATTTTTTCAACAACGTGGATTTATTAAAAATATTTTTTCAACAACGTGGATTTATTAAAAATATTTTTTCAACAACGTGGATTTATTAAAAATATTTTTTCAACAACGTGGATTTATTAAAAATATTTTTTCAACAACGTGGATTTATTAAAAATATTTTTTCAACAACGTGGATTTATTAAAAATATTTTTTCAACAACGTGGATTTATTAAAAATATTTTTTTCAACAACGTGGATTTATTAAAAATATTTTTTCAACAACGTGGATTTATTAAAAATATTTTTTCAACAACGTGGATTTATTAAAAATATTTTTTCAACAACGTGGATTTATTAAAAATATTTTTTCAACAACGTGGATTTATTAAAAATATTTTTTCAACAACGTGGATTTATTAAAAATATTTTTTCAACAACGTGGATTTATTAAAAATATTTTTTCAACAACGTGGATTTATTAAAAATATTTTTTCAACAACGTGGATTTATTAAAAATATTTTTTCAACAACGTGGATTTATTAAAAATATTTTTTCAACAACGTGGATTTATTAAAAATATTTTTTCAACAACGTGGATTTATTAAAAATATTTTTTCAACAACGTGGATTTATTAAAAATATTTTTTCAACAACGTGGATTTATTAAAAATATTTTTTCAACAACGTGGATTTATTAAAAATATTTTTTCAACAACGTGGATTTATTAAAAATATTTTTTCAACAACGTGGATTTATTAAAAATATTTTTTCAACAACGTGGATTTATTAAAAATATTTTTTCAACAACGTGGATTTATTAAAAATATTTTTTCAACAACGTGGATTTATTAAAATTATTTCCTGTTTGCTTTTCATTCACAGCTTTTCCATGGATTTTCCTCTTTGTGATTGTTTGTTGGGGTCAGTTTGTTGCTGTTGTGTGTGTGTGTGTGTTTGCGGGCAGCTATCGGTTGTTGGTCTCCATCCAAACATAAAGAAGATTGTAGAAGACTATCAGAATATTTGTATTTGGTTATGCAATTATTGAATCGTCCATCGTCATCTCTAACGTGTTGTTGAGAGTTTATCAATGTTTGTGTGTGTGTTTGGTTGAATATGTTACCATTGAGCACTCAAGAGATTGGTTTAAATATCTGTTTAGATGAGAATTTGTGGATGTGTTGCGACAATGATTGCCTCACATAAATTAAAAGTACAGTGGAGTAGATTTTTAAGAAAATATTTTTACAATGATCATCACTTAACGCGTCCCAAAACACAATCAACGTGAATTTTTTAAAAATATGTTTTCAACAACGTGAATTTTTTAAAAATATGTTTTCAACAACGTGAATTTTTTAAAAATATTTTTTCAACAACGTGGATTTTTTAAAAATATTTTTCAACAACGTGGATTTTTTAAAAGTATTCTTTCAACAACGTGGATTTTTTAAAAATATTTGTTCAACAACGTGGTTTTTTTAAAATTATTTTTTCAACAATGGGTTTTGTTTTAAAATTGCTTCAACAACGTGGATTTTTAAAAAAAAATTTCAACAACGTGGATTTTTTAAAAATATTTTTTCAACAACGTGGATTTTTTAAAAATATTTTTCCAACAACGTGGATTTTTTAAAAATATTTTTCCGACAACGTGGATTTTTAAAAATATTTTTCCAACAACGTGGATTTTTTAAAAAATATTTTTCCAACAACGTGGATTTTTTAAAAATATTTTTCCAACAACGTGGATTTTTTAAAAATATTTTTCCAACAACGTGGATTTTTTAAAAATATTTTTTCAACAACGTGGATTTTTTTCAACAACATTGAATTTTGAAAAAAATTTTTTCAACAACATTGAATTTTAAAAATATTTTTTCAACAACATTGAATTTTAAAAATATTTTTTCAACAACGTGAATTTTGTTAAAAATATTTTTTAACAACTTGGATGTTTAATAATATTTTTTCAACATAGTGTATTTGTTAAAAATATGTTTTCAAAAACGTGTTTTTTTTTAAATATTCTTTCAACAACGTGAATTTTTCTCAACAACATGGATTTTTTAAAAAAAAAATTTCAACAACGTGGATTCTTTTTCAACAACATGGATTTTTTAAAAATATTTTTTCAACAACGTGGATTTTTTGCAGACATTTTTCCAACAATGTGGATTTTTTAAAAATATTTTTCAACAACGTGGATTTTTTAAAAATATTTTTCAACAACTTGGATTTTTGAAAAATATCATTTCAACAACGTGGATTTTTTAAAAATATTTTTCACAACGTAGATGTTTTAAAAATACTTTTTCAACAACATGGATTTTTTTAAAATATTTTTTCAACAGCGTGAATTTTTCAAGCAATAATTTTTCAACAACGTGGATTTTTTAAAAATATTTTTCAACAACGTGGATTTTTTAAAAATATTTTTCAAAAACGTGGATTTTTTAAAAATATTTTTCAACAACGTGGATTTTTCAAGCAATATTTTTCACCAACGTGGATTTTTTAAAAATATTTTTCGACAAAGTGGATATTTAAAAAAAATATTTCTTCGACAACGTGATTTTGTATATAATATTTTTCAACAATGTCGATAAAAAAAATTTTGTTTTCGACAACGTGATTTTGTTAATAACATTTTTGAACAATGTGAGTTAAAAAAATTTCAACAAAATGGATTTCTTAAAAACAATATTCAACAACGTGGACTTTTTTAGAAAATATGTTTCCACAACATGGATTTCTTAAAAATATGATTTCAACAACATGGATTTTTTAAAAATATTTTTCACAACGTGGACTTTTCAAAACATATTTCACAACAACGTGGATTCTTTTAAAAATACTTTTCCAACTATGTAGATTTTTTTAACAAACATTTTTTAACAACCTAGATTTTTTCAAAATATTTTTTCAACAACGTGGATTTTTTAAAATTATTTTTTCAACAACTTGGTTGTTGATAAAATTATTTTTTCAACAACGTGGATTTTTTAAAATTATTTTTTCAACAACGTGGATTTTTTAAAATTATTTTTTCAACAACTTGGTTGTTGATAAAATTATTTTTTCAACAACGTGGATTTTTTAAAATTATTTTTTCAACAACGTGGATTTTTTAAAATTATTTTTTCAACAACTTGGTTGTTGATAAAATTATTTTTTCAACAACGTGGATTTTTTAAAATTATTTTTTCAACAACGTGGATTTTTTAAAATTATTTTTTCAACAACTTGGTTGTTGATAAAATTATTTTTTCAACAACGTGGATTTTTTAAAATTATTTTTTCAACAACTTGGTTGTTGATAAAATTATTTTTCAACAACGTGGATTTTTTAAAATTATTTTTTCAACAACGTGGATTTTTTAAAAATATTTTTTCAACAACGTGGATTTTTTAAAAATATTTTTTCAACAACGTGGATTTTTTAAAATTATTTTTTCAACAACGTCGATTTTTTAAAATTATTTTTTCAACAACGTCGATTTTTTAAAATTATTTTTTCAACAACGTGGATTTTTTAAAATTATTTTTTCAACAACGTGGATTTTTTAAAAATATTTTTTCAACAACGTGGATTTTTTAAAAATATTTTTTCAACAACGTGGATTTTTTAAAAATATTTTTTCAACAACGTGGATTTTTTAAAAATATTTTTTCAACAACGTGGATTTTTTAAAAATATTTTTTCAACAACGTGGATTTTTTAAAAATATTTTTCAACAACTTGGATTTTTTTAAAAATAGTTTTTCAACAACGTGGATTTTTTAAAAATATTTATCACAACGTGGATTTTTTTAAAAATACTTTTTCAACAACTTGGATTTTTTTCAAATAGCTTTTAAAACTATTTCTTCAACAAAGTGGATTTTCTAAATAATATTTGTCAACAAAGTTGATTGTTTAAAAAAAAGTATTCAACAACTTGGATTTTTTAAAAAAATGTTTGTCACAAACACATTTAAAAACACATTTTTTCATCAACTGGTATGTTTAAAAAACATAAAAATATTTTTTAAAACCGTGGATTTTTTAAATAATATGGTGCACCTACGTGGAATGTTTAACGAATATCTTTCAATACCGTGGATTTTTAAAAAAATATGTGGATTTTTTCAGTAAAATATTTTTAACGAAAGTTTATCATAAGTTTCAATTATCCCTAGCCACAGTTCTTTCTTGGCCTTAATATGCATGTGTTTGTGAGTAGTGTTTGCATTGTGTCTATGCATTTGGTATGTGTGTGTGTCTGTTATTAGATTGCAGATTCAATCTAGCAACATTTCACAATTTTTATTTGTATTTTGGGACTGTCAAGCGTATAAAAATTAAACAAACTTTACTATCATTCAACAACAACCAGCAACAACAAACTCAATAATACACACAGCTGTCACAACTATAATATTCTATCTACACTGAGAGCGTAGAATGATATTTTTAATGCTTCGCACATTAGATATGATTTATGACCTAGCGGTGATATGTGTGAACGTTTTCCTTCGTTTGAGGTTAAAGAATTGGATTTAAAAATACAAGAATTAATTCACAGCCGTCTCTGGTAATAGTGCAAATAGTGGATATAAACTATGTGGTCATCCGTCATATTTAGAGCTTTTGGCTCCTTATGTAAGGAAGTATAGACTTTCCTTTAATCCAGTTCCTATTCCATTTGGGTTTAATTGTTTAGCATGTACACCAAAATAGGCCTTGAATATTGATGTCACGTTCAAGCTTTTTAAATTATTGACCTAACCCTATTTCATTCTCAGCATAAAATAATTTAAACATCGTTGTTTTCTCTTCTTGTTATTTTATTATTTCCCAGATAGCATTTAGAAGACTGTTTTTTCAAAAATCACATTGAGGAGTCTTTTTAGAGTCCTTTTGGTGATCAAAAATTGATTAAGTCGCTTGTGTGATCAGAAAGGGACTCGAAAGTGACTCCCTGTAATGATTAAAAGAGTTCAATTTAAAATACAACAACAAATGTGTAGCAATCACAAATAAATCATTGAGGTGTTTAAAATGTGACAATTTTTTGTTATTTATTGTCACATTTTGATCATCTGGAAGATTGAAAAATGCTTAATCAAAAAAGGGTCATACAGGTGTTTGAAAAGTGATTATAATTATGTATACTCTGATCATATTTTGAACAGTTAGGTGATTAAAAACTGATTGTTTTGTTTTATTTTTATTTGGTTGTAAATAAAAAAATAAAATTCTCATATACACTTTCTACAAAATTTTGATATAAATGTAACGTATAATATTAAAGGTACAGACAAACACAACACAACAGGTTTTGCCAAGTGAAATGAAGAAGCAGTATACTAACCACCAAGCAACATAAAGGATAATTAAAAGACATAACAAAGCAGAAAAGACTATAAAACAAAGGGAAGAAACAAAAAACAAAAGAGAATAAAAAGATTTTTTTTAATTTATTTCGTCTAATAAAAAGACTCATAAATGACTCCCTTAAGACTCATAAACGATTATGAACATGATTATAAAATGACTCGAAAATAATGCAGAGGAAGACTCATTTGTGATTTGTTTAGAAGAGTCGCCTGAGGTTACGTTTTCCTCCCGACAAAGGAGTCATTTATGATCAGAAAATGAGCTCATATTCCAGCTTTTTCGGATCAAAAAAGAATCGAATTTGATTATAATTTTCAAAAAATGCTGGCTGGGTAATAAAATGATAACAACAGGCAAAATCATTAGAAAGTTTGAAATTAGAATCTTCCATAAATAGCACATTGAAAGAAAATTGGCTCTGAGTGGGTTTGTTCTGTACAGTATGACACGTGGCGTCAGCGTCAGAATTGTTTCTGATTTTTTCAGAAAATCTGAACTTTTCTCCGAATTTTTCCAGAATTTCTTTCCGAATTCGGACGGATTTTCTTAATAAAATCTAAATTTTTCGTCGAATTTTCCAGAATTTTCTTCCGCATTCGGACCGAATTCTGTCAGAAAATCTAAATTTTTCTCCGAATTTTCCAAGAATTTACTTCCGAATACGGACGGAATTCGTCGCGAAACTCTAATATTTTTTAAGAATTTTCTTAGAAAATTCTTTCCGAATTCGGTGACCACGTCCATACAACTTTCGTACCGAATTCGGTACGAATTCGGCATCAGAATCGGATATTTTTTCAGAAATTCTGTCGGAATTCGAAACGAATTCGGAAAAAAATGTTAGCGGGGTGCATTCTGTTTATAGACATGCATATATGAATTTGGTATGTCTGTGTCTGTTATTAGATTGCATCTGCCATTTGCAACATTTCACAGTTTTTACTTTTATTTTGGGTCTGTCAAGCGTATACAAATTAAACAAACTTTATTATCATTCAACATCAACCAGCAACAACAACCTCACTAATACATACACACAGCTGTCACAACCCAGCTAACATTTTTTTCCGAATTCGTTTCGAATTCGGACTGAATTTCTGAAAAAATATCCGATTCTGATGGCGAATTCGTACCGAATTCGGTACGAAAGTTGTATGGACGTGGTCACCGAATTCGGAAAGAATTTTCTAAGGAAATTCTTAAAAAATATTAGAGTTTCGCGACGAATTCCGTCCGTATTCGGAAGTAAATTCTTGGAAAATTCGGAGAAAAATTTAGATTTTCTGACAGAATTCGGTCCGAATTCGGAAGAAAATTCTGGAAAATTCGATGAAAAATTTAGATTTTCTTAAGAAAATCCGTCCGAATTCGGAAAGAAATTCTGGAAAAATTCGGAAGAAAGTTCAGATTTTCTGAAAAAATCGGAAACAATTCTAACGCTGACGCCACGTGTCGTACTGTACAGAACAAACCCCACTCGGAGACAATTTTCTTTCAATGTGCTATTTATGACAGATTCTTATTTCAAACTTTCTAATGATTTTGCCTGTTGTTATCATTCAGTAGAACAATATGCAGAAGTATACTTCTCCATATATGTTGAAGCTATCAACACTAGCTTGAATTATTATATGTAGCATTTATATTAAAAAAATTTTAAAATTGTATATGCGAATTTTATGGCCAGTCATTTTGTTCTTCGACATCAAACAAAAATAAATTCCCTTAGAAAATCCATTAGAAATCGGAACGAATTCGGAATGACGATTCTTAAGATTCTTTAGAAAATGTGCAGAGATTCTTAATATAAACTTATAGAAAATCGGTCAAATTTCTAGGAAAATATTAGAGAAATCGGCCACAATTCTAAAAAATATTCAGAAAATCTCAGAAAAAATCTGATATCAGAGCCCTCGGAAAAAATTGTTAGCTGGGAACTATAATATACTATCTACACTGAGAGACTAGAATGATATTTTAATGCTTCTCACATTAGATATGATTTATGACCTAACGGTGATATGTTTTGATGTTTTGGTTCGTTTGAGGTTGAAGAATTGAATTTAAAAATACAAGAATTGATTCACAGCCGCCTCTGGTCATAGTGCAAATAGTGGATATAAACTATGTGGTCATCAGTCATATTTAGAGCTTTTGGCTCCTTATCTAAGGAAGTATATACTTTCCTTTAATCAAGTTCCTATTCCTTTCGCCTTCAATTGTTTAGCATGTACAACAAAATAGGCCTTGAATACTGATGTCACATTCAAGCTTTTTAAATTATTGACCTACCCCTATTTCATTCTCAGCATAAAATAATCGTTGTTTTCTCTTCTTGTTATTTTATTTGTTATGTCCATGTTTATATGCATACATATGTATATTAGGGATATAACTTTTTGCACTTTTTTGCAAATATCAATAATACCACCACATAGCCGTGTAGAGCATGAAAAACTATTATGAAAAAAGGTGTAATTTTTTCTCTATCGCGAAAAAAGTTTCCGCACCAAATGCATTGAAATTCAGTAATGCATTTTTTAATTTTAGCTGTTATGACAACATATTTGCTTTTAATTAAATTTTTTATTTTTTTGTAATCTAATTTAAAATCATTACCAAAGCGTTCTGGACCAATTGGTTCTCAAATCGCGCGATTTCGGAGCATTTTAGGAATTTTTGACACTATTGCAATTTTTGTTTTTTCTTTATAAACTCGTGAATTTTATGTTTATATTTATTGTACCTATCGGACAAGAGAATATGGTGTAATTTGCATCAAATTCGCGAAAGTTACAGACAGTTTTTAATGACTTTGCCTGTGAGAATTGTATTTTTTTCTATGAATATTTATTCAAACAAAGCAAATTTAAAATTGTAAGTAGAAAAAATATCAAAAGGGTTTCAGTAATTACAGTCGGCGCGGAAACTTTTTTCACCGAATCGATCTTAGAAACGCGTTTTCATTATTAGGACAAAATTCCCCACGTGGTACTGGTGTTGTATTTTTGTAAAAAACATATACGATACTCACAGGCAAAGTCAACAAAAACAGCCTGTAACTTTCGCGACTTCGTTGCAAGTGACCCCATATTCTTTTGTCCGGTAGCTACAAAAAATATAAACATAAAATTCACGAGTTTATAAAGAAAAAGCAAAAATTGCAATAGTATCAAAAGTTCCTAATATGCTCCGAAATGGCGCGATTTGAGAACAAATTGGTCCAGAACGCTTTGATAATGACTTTAAATTAGATTACAAAAAAATAAAAATTTTAATTAAAAGCAAATATGTTGTCATAACAGCTAAAATTAAAAAATGCATTACTGAACTTCAGTGCATTTGGTGCGGAAACTTTTTTCGCGATAGAGAAAAATTGACGCCGTATTTCATAATAGTTGTCCATGCTCTACACGGGTATGTGGTGGTATTTTTTTGGTTATAGCCCTAATGTATATACATATGTGCGTTTCAAAACACAAATAAATGTCAAAATATTGTACAACATTAACGCTATCCAAAAAAAAAATTCAAAACTGTCATCATTATGACTATAAATGACATAAACAGGGACTAGGACTCTCCACCAAAATTGGTTTGCTTGCCTAGAATGCCTGCAGCTCATAGCCTAGCTGAGTTTGTCCATTTGTCTGACAGCTCATCCGATAGCATCACCATGTGGCAAACAACCAACAGTAATAGCACCAGCATCTAAGCTAAACAATGATGAATTGTTGGTTTAGGAATATCACAAATATTTGAATATGAAATTTTGCATTCCTAGCAAAGGCATCTTCTTCTTCTCTTACATCTTTTGGCAGTAACAGCCCACCCAACAAGATATAATCTCAGTATGAATAAATGAGATTTAGTGGTATTCCGAGTCTGTGTGTGTGTGTTTTCTTCATAACGCATATCATTTAATTTAAGTAGCAGATTAAATGAAAAAAAAAACAAATTCTCTTATCTAGAATCCATAACAAAAAAGGCGTTGCATCTGACAAGCCAATGTGGCATTTGAATGTTAAATTAAATTGCGGGTACTCCCATGTGTAAGTGAGTGTGTGTAACGCGCCCTTTTTGGTAGCACCTGCCAATATTTTCCCCCACAACATTATTTGATTTTATAATTTCCGATTCCAGCTGCGGGGGATGATGTGTGCGGAATCATTTTATTTTAAATTAAAGACAAGCACCAGCACACACACACACATAAACAAACAGTCGGAAACCTACTATGGAGCCTAGATTTCCATTACACACCTGTAATAGCCCGGAGCTGTGTTATGTCGTATGTCGCCTGTATGCGACATGGCTTTGGGGGCAGGCTAATGCCAATCACACACAAATATTTGCATCTGTGACAAAATATTGTAAAATTGTAATTGTAATATAGGGATGTCAGGAGTGGTAGGCAGAATACATTTATTGAGGAGCAAGATGAAAATTAACAAGTAAAAAAGCGTTAAGTTCGGCCGGGCCGAACTTTTCATACCCTCCACCATAAAATATTCTGTCCCCAACTTTAAGTGGGTACGTTAAAATGTCAGATAATGTACATAAAATGCTTCATTCAGGAGGCTCTTTTTTATGGTGCCTATATCTAACTATGTATGTTGACAATTTTTGGTGGGCGAGAAATTGGGAGGTACCGTTATATAGGGGTTATAATAAAACATGGACCTATGTTGACAGTTTTTGATGGGAGCCTTTAATGTCAAATAACTCCTAATTCGGTTAAAAATTATAGCTAGAATCCTCAAAATACCGAAAATCGGTACATAACGTGGGAACTTCAAATGTCATTAACAGCTAGTTCGGAGGTATGTGGGCTATACGAAAATATGAACTTAAATGAACAATTTTTGTTGCAGAATTTTTGTTGGCTTTTAAATTTCAAATTACAGAAAGTTCATCCAAAAAATAAAGTTAAGGTACGGAAAATCGGGAGGTTTGTTTTGGGGCTATACCAAAACATGGACCTACGTTCATAATTATTTCGAATAAAAGTTTTTTGGTCACTAGGAACCCTAAATATCAAAATACCTGAAATCGGCCGGTAACGTTATATGGGGGCTACTCCAAAACATGGACCTATGTCCACTAGTTATATAAGTTTATTGACATTTAAGAACCCTAAATGTCAGTTTATAGCTAAATCGGTCTGAAAATGTAACTAAAACGTCATAAATCGGGGGTACCGTTATATGGGGGCTATACCAAAACGTGGACCTATGTCCACAACTTTTGTTATATAAGTTTATTTACACTTAAGAACCTTAAATGTCAAATTATAGCTTAATCGACCTGAAAATGTAGCTAAAAACGTCAAAATACCGTAAATCGGGGGCACCGTTATATGGGGGCTATACCAAAACGTGGACCTATGTCCACAAGTTTTGTTATATAAGTTTATTGACATTTAAGAACCCTAAATGTCAAATTATAGCTACATAGGTCTGAAAATGTAGCTAAAAACGTAAAAATGCCGTAAATCGGGGGTACCGTTATAAGGGGGCCATACCAAAACGTGGACCGATATAGCCCATCATCGAAATTGACCTGCCTGCAAACAAAAGACGCATTTTCCCAAAATTTCAGACAATTTTGGTGGAGAGGTGTGGTGACCACTAAGAACTTCAAATGTCAAATGTTCAAATTACAGCTAATTCGGTTAAAACTTGTAGGTAAAAATCTCAAAATACCGAAAATCAGAAGGTACCGTTATATACCAAAACATGTACCTATGTTCATAATTTTTTCAAAAAGAAACCCTAAATATCAAATTATAGCTAATTCGGTCAAGAAATGCGACTTAAATCGTCAAATACCTGAAATCGGGCGGTAACGTTATATGGGGGCTATTCCAAAACATTGATCCACGACCACTAGTTTGTTATATAAGTTTATTGACACTTAAGAACCCTAAATGTCACATTATAGATAAATCGGTCTGAAAATGTAGCTAAAAACGTCAAAATACCGTAAATCGGGGGTACCGTTATATGGGGGCTATACCAAAACGTGGACCTATGTCCACAAGTTTTGTTATATAAGTTTAGTCACGCGTAGGAGCCCTAAATGTCAAATTATACCTAAATCGGTCTGAAAATGTAGCTAAAAACGGCAAAATACCGTAAATCGGGGGGTACCGTTATATGGGGGCTATACCAAAACGTGGACCTATGTCCACAACTTTTGTTATATAAGTTTATTGACACTTAAGAACCCAAAATATCAAATTATAGCTACATCGGTCGGAAAATTTAGCTAAAAACGTCAAAATACCTTAAATCGGGGGTACCGTTATATGGGGCTATACCAAAACGTGGACCTATGTCCACAAGTTTCGTTATATAAGTTAAGTGACACTTTGGAGCACTAAATGTCAAATTATAGCTAAATCTGTCTGAAAATGTAGCTAAAAACGGCAAAATACCGTAAATCGGGGGGTACCGTTATATGGGGGCTATACCAAAACGTGGACCTATGTCCACAACTTTTGTTATATAAGTTTATTGACACTTAAGAACCCTAAGTGTCAAATTATAGCTAAATCGGTCTGAATATGTAGCTAAAAACGGCAAAATACCGTAAATCGGGGGGTACCGTTATATGGGGGCTATACCAAAACGTGGACCTATGTTCACAACTTTTGTTATATAAGTTTATTGACACTTAAGAACCCTAAATGTCAAATAATAGCTACATCGGTCTGAAAATGTAGCTTAAAACGTCAGAATACCGTAAATCGGGGGTACCGTTATATGGGGGCTATACCAAAACGTGGACCTATGTCCACAACTTTTGTTATATAAGTTTATTGGCACTGAAGAACCTTAAATGTCAAATTATAGCTACATCGGTCTGAAAATGTAGCTAAAAACGGCAAATACCGTAAATCGGGGGGTACCGTTATATGGGGGCTATACCAAAACGTGGACCGATATAGCCCATCATCGAACTTGACCTGCCTGCAAACAAAAGACGCATTTTCCCAAAATTTCAGCGTTCTATCTCCATTTTTGTGGATGCTAGAGTGATTACCACAGACGGACGGACGGACAGACGGACGTACACAGATCGACTCAGAATTTTACCTTGATCAAGAATATATATACTTTATAGGGTCGCAAATGAGTATTTCAATGCGTTACAAACGGAAAAACAAACTTAATATACCCTCCATACTATGGTGGAGGGTATAAAAATATTTCCACGTTTTGTGGCAGTCCCTTACAAAAAGTTTATAAGTGCGGAAGGTGGCCCAACATATTGGGATATTTCAGGGTCCATATATGGAGACTCTCCTGAAAAGAATGTACTTTTGTAGTAATGATCACAAGGACTAGCAGCTACTAAAATTTCAATACGATCCGAAACACGACCTTAAAATGAATTCAAGCGCAAATCTCTTGAATTTTGTGGCGGAGGTACCTCAAGAAATGAACCGATATAGTCAGTCTTGGAACATTAACTATGTTTGGGGGTCACCTCTATCTGTAGTTATCATGACGGTATAATTTTCAGAGCTTTCGGACCCTTATGTGGAATTCTCTGCAACATTCGGTTCATTGTCTAGGGAAGTATGGGGCATAGCTACACTTTTATGCGGAACGTGTATGTAGGAGTGGACCTAAATATTGGGACCTTTCGGGTCCCATATGTCTGCAAGTGTTTGCTTCCTCCCAGAAAAATATATATAAACTGTTGTACTCCTGATCTCAAAGACTATCGTCTATTAAAATCGACAATCCAAGATATGGCCTTAAACTGGATTTAGATGCAAAAGTGTTGAAGGGTTATGGCGGAGGTGCCTCTAAATTAACATTTTATATACGATGATGCTTCACAGATAAAATACCTTCTAATGGAGTCCTCTGTGGATAGAACGTTCCCTAAAAGTTTAAGCTATGAATATAAGACCTACGAAATGGGGATTCTGTAGATAGAAGATCTCCAAGACGGGTCTTCTATTGAAAAAAGACCACCTAGAGGTCCTATTGGCGTATTCTAAAGATAGAAGAACTCCTAGAGAGGTTTTCTAAAGATAGAGTTTCTAGAGTGATCTTCTGCTAGAGGTGTCTTCTATAGATAGATGAGCTCTTAGAGAAGACTTTTAGGGAGGGTTTTTCTGTGGAAAAAATATGCCTTGAGAGGTCTTTCATATATAAGCGACCTTTTAGAGACCATTTTCTAGAGAGGTCTTCTGTAGAAAGAAGACTTCTTAGAGGTCCTAGTGGCGTCTTCTACAGATAGAAGACCACCTAGAGCAGCCAAGATCATCCACGTACGTTAACGTGACTACAACAACAATATTCGTACTCATTATTCTCATCTATCGTGGTTTAGCAAATGAAATACTATCTCAGAGAGACTAATGCACAAAATATTTTGAGCACCACCGACCTAGAGACATCTTAAAGGGGTCCTCTACTAATAAAAGGGTTCTACTACAGTCACAAAATCTCATAAAGCGGTCATCGGTAGATAACTGACTTTTATTTAAGGGGAAATCCATAGGCAAGTGACTCCTTAAAAAGGTCTCCCATACATGGAAGACATTTTAAGACGACAAAAAAAGACTTATAATGTACATAGAAGGCTTCCAAAAGGTTTATGCTATAGAAAAAACATGTGCAAGACCGATCTTCTACAGAAAAAAAGTCTTCCTTGAGGTCCTAGTGACATCTTCTACAGATAAAAGACCTCCTAGAGAAGTTGTCTATAGATAAACCACCTCCTAGAGGTCCTAGAGATGCCCTCTGTAGATAAAGGACCTCCTAGAGGGGTCTTCTTTATATAGAAGATCTTCTCGAAATGTCTTCTATAGATAGATGACCTCATAAAGACGTCTTTCTTAAAGGGTTTTCTGCAGATACAATATCTTCTATAGAGGTCTTCCGTAGAAAGAAGATCTCCTAAAGAGGTCGTTTATATATAGGAGACCTCACGCAGAGAAGAGATGTTGTAGGAGCAATCATATTTTAATTATATTCTATAAAAGAAGATTTTTTAGAGGGCCACCGAGAAAGTTTTTTCTATGTATTGCAAATCTTCTAAAGGGGTCATTTAAAACAGAAAGCCTCATAGAGAGGTCTTATATTGAGAAAAAAGACCTCCTAGAGGGATCTCCTACAATAGTCGACCTCCGAGGAATCTTCTATAGGTAGAATACCACTTATATCAAAGACCACATAGAGGGGTCTTCTGAAGATATTATACTTTCTAGGAATGTAACCCATAGATAGACGACGTCATAAAGAGGTCTTCTAAATATAGATGACCTCCTAAAACGGACTATAGAGACTCTAAAGAGAGAACATCTTATAGAGGATTTAAATATATATAGAATATAAGACCTCCAAGAGGGGTTCTATATAAATAGAAGACCTACTAGAGAGGTAATATATAGACTGAAAACATCAAAGTGGGATCTTCGATAGACCCCTCCTAGTGGGGTCTTCTACAGATAGAATACCTTCTGTAGAGGTCTTTTATAGATGAATACCTTCTCGATTGGTCCTCTATAGATAGAAGACTACATAGTGGATCTTCCAAAGATGATTTCGGTAAACATTTGAAAATCATCCTCCTAGATGTGTAATATATAGATAGAAGATATCCCACAGGGGTCCTCTACTGACAAAGTGCCACCGAGAAAGGTTTTCTGTAGATGGAAGATATTTTAGAGGGACCCTTTACAGATAGAATACCTTCTAAATAAAATACGATCTTCTAGAGGGGTCTTCTATAGAGAGTAGACATTGAGAATACCTCAAAGAGGGGTATTTTATATAATATCTCCTAGAGGCGTCTCCTGTATCTTCTATTCTATAGATAGAAGACCTCATAGTGATGATTCTATAGATGTTTTCATTTGATTCTATAGATTCATTTACATTTGGAAATCATCCTCCAAGAGGTTTATTCTATAGATCTCCTTGAAAGGGCTTTTATAGATAGAAGATTTGTTATAGGGGCTTTCTATAGACGGAAGTCCTCAGACAAAGAAAACCTTCTAGAGATGTCTACTTTTTACAGAAGACTTTATAGAGTGGTCTACTGTAGAAAGAAGTCTTTCTGGTGTCTTCTATAAACACATGACCCCCTCTAGGTGGTCTTCTCTAGATAGAAGACCTCATAGAAGGGTCTTTTCTAGATAGAAGAATTTAAACTGGTGTATTTAATACACACAGAAAACAAGTGAGAAAGGCTACAGTCGGGACGGGGCCGACAATGTGATACCCTACACCACTACCCCTGTAGTCATATTCATGTACTATTATAATAACCCTTTATTTTATCACTCTCGTTCCCATCATATTAAGTTTATTATCATCTTTATCTGGACATTTAATTGAACTCTTTATTATTTGTATTGAATTATCTTACTCTCTCTCGGTATCTCTATTTCTCTCTCTCTCTCTCTTGATTAATATCATACTCCCAATTATAATTATCTCATGCTCCCCAATTTACTCCCACTCTCACCCACTCTGGCTTCCACATTAATATTAATTGTTATTGTTATCATTAGTTGTTATCCTCTTGAAGAGATTCATTCTAGTTCTATGTCTAACTCTTAATGCTAATAAATTAAGAAGTATTTTGTTTAAAAAAATAAGTCATAATTTGGATCTCGTTTTGTTCACATCGATTTGATAATCTTCCGTATTATTTAAAGTTGTAAAATTTGAATAAATAAATTCTTGTATTAAACTATTATTGTGAAAATTAGTGGTTTTATTTTAAAAGGAACTACAAATGTGTTATAGTCAAATATAATACAAAACTCTGTGCATAAGCTTTTCACTGGTAAACATTTATTTTAGGGAATATAATCCGACTACCACTAAACACAATATGCCTCTTTCAAAAATCAAAATTACGAACTGTAGCGTGATTGCAAAAAAATGGAAGAATTGGATGCATTACCGACTATTGTGGTATCTCCCTTGTTTGACCACCTCCGCCAACCTACACTACACCAATGTAAAAGTAATATTTTCTTCTTTCATTGACAGGCTTTGCCGTTGAAATACCCCTACTAGAAACCGATATATTCTGAAAGAATAAAACTTTGAATTTGTCTCCACATGAGTTTTTCCCCATTCCGACCCCTAAATATTATCCGACTATCACCAGGCTTCTTCATCTGTTGGGCCCCCCTCAACCCCCAAAATTTCGTGACGATCCGATCAAAATTGCAAAAATGAAAAGTTAGGTTGTATTAACGACTATTGCCATAACTTCGTTGTTTGACCAGCTACGACATACATCGTTGTAAAGGTGATATTTTTTTTACTTTCATTAGCAGGTTCTGATTTTGATATACCCCTTACAGATGCGGAGATACTCGCTGTGAAATAAAACGTTGACTTTTTCCCCAAATAAGTTTTTTGCCCATTCCGACCCCTGAATATTATCCGACCATCACCAAAATCAATAGGCTTCTTCCCCTCCGGGACCCTCATCAACACCCAAAATTTGGTGACGATCCGATCAAAATTGCGACCTGTAACGTGATTACAAAGTTTAGATGGACAGACGGACGGACACACATAGCCAGATCGACTCAGCTCGTCGAGACATTCATTTTGGTATATATATGTATGGGTCTACGACCATTATTTCGATGCGTTACAAACTTTTTGGCCAAAACCAACTTATAATACCCTCCCCACATAGTGGTGTAGGGTATAAAAAGGCCTCTCTAACATATGTCCCAAACAAAAACACGTGCACCAGTGGGCGGTTACTGAGAGCAAGGAAGCGTAAATTTCAATGTAAAACACATTTAAATGCATGCTCGCTTGCTCTCACTAAGCGCTCACTGGCGATTTCCATTATATACACACATTTATGTTGTGTTGGTTGTTTATTGAAAGGCAAAGCAAAAACAGACACATAGGTACATACAAAATGCCAAAGAAATACATAACACACTTTAATAAAAGAAAAACTGAATGAAATAATTTGTAAATAGTCACACTTTTAAAAAGAAAAAAATAGAAACAAAGAATGTATGTAATTACCAATATTAAATGCGATTTCTTCATTGTCCAATAAAATATTTCCATTCACTTTTTCGATTCAATCATAAAATGTATTGGGCATTTGATTTACTAAAAAGCACAATTTCTTTAAGAAAACACAAAACACTGATTTACTCGCTCACTTTACCGTCTTTACTCTTCGATGGTATTTAAAAAACTGAAGAAAAAGAACAAGATAATTCATACCATTTTTTCTTTTCCTCTTCGCTGTTTGACGCATACACATCACAAAACTTCTGCGTCTCCAATTACACCATGCCCACAGCTCTTTATTATAAAACAGCATTCCACAGCCACGAGAGCACTGTTGTTACGCTCTTTGACAAACATCCTCTCTCCACCCATAAAAAATATGTTCTACCATAAAAAATATGTTGGTACCCAAACAAATAAAATTGAGATATGTTACAAATGTTGCAAACATATATTTGTTTGGACACAAACAAATTATGTTTGGATCCAAACATATATTTGTTTGCAACCAGTCCCAAACAAATATTTGTTTGGATCCAAACATATTTCTAACGTATATTTTTCTGCGTGCAGATATAAGACCTCCAAGGGGAATAGAAGATTTTCTAGAGGGGTCTCTAATAGATAGAAGGGTCTTATATAGACAGATGACCTCTTAGAAGGGTCTTCTATAGACAAAAGACTAAGAAGAAGGATCTGTTATAGCTAAACTACCTTATATAGGAACCTGCTATAGATAGAAGACCTTCTTCTATATACATATAAGACCTCGTAGAAGGGTCTTCTATAGATAGGGGATACGTAGAGGGTTCTCGTAGAGAGGTCTTCTATAGATGGTTGTCCTCCTAGATGGATCTTTCATTAATATAATGCCTCCTAGAAGGGTCTTCTATATATATAGAAAACCTTGTAGATGGGCCTTCTTGTAGAAAAGTTGTACATTGTTAGAAATACTCCGAAACTTTAAACCATCATTACGCTGAGAGGTTTTACCACCTTTGAAAATGTTTTTCGTTGCCTAGACTCTCATTAGGCGTGTAATGTGATTATGCCAATCATTGCACTTTTGGCTCATTCCCAACCGATCTCAACGCTTCGGATGGTTTGCCGTTTTGTATGAATAAGAGAATTAGGCGTTACTCCCAATTTACTTATCCCGGCTCCAACTATACAACAGTTCAGATAATTTAGCAGTCTTTCTGCATGTGTTTACCGACGAACCCCAAATTATTGTCATTCATTATTAGAACTCTGGGGTCGTTGAGTGAAATCCATTAGGGGCGCCGTGCCGCCTCTTCTGGAAAATGTGTTCTCACTTCAAATGTTCAAGCTGCAGGTATTTAGTAAACGTCTGCAACAGTGATGATATGCCGAAAAATGCATTCTCAGCTAACCAAACTAAAAATAAAAATAATAAACTCTAAAAAACAATGTCAATTTAGCTGCTCATCACTAAAAGTAAGACCTTCCGATAACAATAGTACAGCTAAGATATATTTAAAACTTAAATTCAAAATGTTGCGTTTTAATTTATACGAATTGTTGTCCCCATTCCACGTACAAACAAGCGTGGACCTGTAAATCCATTCTTTCTCTCCTCCATATAATACACAACATCTGATAACTTTAAAACTATGAACATACTTACGAGTATAGATATATAACTTAGAATAAGGGATGATATGATTGAGGTAAATTTGAGTTTTTGTTATGCTATTACTTTACATCCTTCTTATGTTCGTACTGTGTATGTGTGTATTTGTTATGCTTCTTTGTCCCTAATGCTATTATACTCTTTTCATGTGTTTGCATGTAAACAATAGCAAAACTTAAAAGCTACTTTATAGAGCAACAGCAATATACATACATATGTGTGTAGTGTGTACTTAAGGGCATGTTTTCCATTTGTATGTATGTGCCGTGGTGTGTTGATGTGATACAAAAATAACTTGCACCTGGTTGGTATTACATCGTCGTTATTGTTGCCAATTTCAATAGAGAATATGAAGATGTTAAAGGGAAGAAGAAGGTCTTCCTTAGATGGACACATACTTTTGTATAGACATTGAAAAATATTTATTAAAAAAACCACGACTTGTATAGACATCCACATCTTGTATAGACATTGAAAAATATTTTTTAAACAAGTAAAAAATTATCAGTCGGCTTTGCCGACAGAGATATACCCTCAGCCTGTGCAAATTGAAACACTTTTTTCACAACAAACTTATGTATTTAGGGGGTTTCAAAATTTTGGTTGTATGAACCGACAAAAATGTTGATTAGGATTAAAGTTCAAAAATTTTGCGGAAAAGGTACTTCAAGGAATGGACCGACCATATGGGTGCCATAGGGGGTTTTTACACCCTTCGAGCTGTTTTTTCTAGAAGTATGGACTTGCCCCTGAAACAACTTTTACCATCGTAATTGAGGCAGCAAATGTAAGTTGCTCCAACAAAAATCAAAGTGATTCAATAGCAGGTCTTAAAGTGAACTTATCCAAAATTTTGTGTGGGATGTACGGGATGGAGTGGACAAATATAGTCCATATTCGAACCTGATCTATATCTGGTAGATATTACGAGAATGTGTAAAGTATGGACCAAATCGGTCACTCCCATCAAGAGTTTTCGTGCGCACAATTTTTCCGAATATTTTTGAACTTTTGTGGGGTGGGTACCTGAAGGAGTGGACCGATATGGCTTATCTACGAACTTAAACTAAGTTTGGAAACAATATTAAGAAGGCCAAATTTTGATCGGAATCGGCATTTCCGTTCGCGAATTATCTTGCGCTTCCACCCATAAACATGGTGTCATAGGGTTTGTTTTTCAACTTTCAGGCTATTTTTTCAGGAAGTATGGACTTGCCCCTGAGGAAACTTGTACCTTCGTATAGGGGACAGTGAATACAAGATGTTACAACAAAAACCAAGGAGATTCGAGAGCAGGTCCTAAACTGAACTTTTCCGAAATTTTGTGTAGGAGGTACTCGAAGTAGTTTACCGATTGAGTCCATATTGGAACCTCATCTAAGTCTGGTAGAAATTTCATAATGTGCAAAGTATGGACCAAATTGGTTACTTCCTTCAAGAGTTATCGTACGCAGACATTTTCCGAACATTTTCGAACTTTTGTGGGGGAGGTACCGGAAGGAGTGGACCGATATAATCCATCTTTGAACTAAGTTTGGACAAAATATTAGGAAAGCCAAATTTTGGGCCGAATCGGCAGATCCGTTCGAGAGTTATATTGCGCTCCAACCATTACACACGGTGTCAGAGGGTTTTTTGTAACTTTCAGGCTATTTTCTCAGGAAGTATGGACTTGCCCCTAATGAAACTTACAGCGTCATATAGAGGACAGCGAATACAACTTGCGTAAACAAAAATCAAAGCGATTCGAGACCAGGTCCTAAACTGAACTTTTCCGAAATTTTGTGTGGGAGGTACCCGAAGGAGTGGACCGATTGAGTCCATATTGGAACCTCATCTAAGTTTGGTAGAAATTACACGATGTGCAAAGTATGGACCAAATCGGTTATTCCCTACAAGAGTTATCGTGCGCACAAGTTTTGCGATAATTTTTGAACATTTGTGGGGGAGGTACCTGAAGGAGTGGACCTATCTGGTCCATCTTCGAACTTAAATCGAATCTGGACAAAATATTTCGATACCCAAAATTTGAACCGAATCGATTGATCCGTTCGAGAGTTATCGTGCGCACCAGCCAGCCAGACAGACAGACCGACAGACGGACGGACATTGCTAGATCTACTCAAAATTGTCTGAAACGGATATCGTACAAACATACTTGGGGTCTAAAACCATTATTTCTATGAGGCACATTTTTGGTCGTATCAAAGTGTAAATACCCTCTTTAGCCTAAAGGATGAGGGTATAAAAACCCACGTCTTGTATAGACATTGACAATTTTTTTTTTTTTTTTAAATTCACGTCTTGTACAGACATTAAAAAATATTTTTTTTAAATCCAAAGACATTGACAACTATTTTTTAAAAAATCCAGTTTTGTACAGACATTAAAAAATATTTTTTTTAAATCCACAGACATTGAAAAATATTTTTGAAAAGATCCACGTCTTGTATAGACATTGAAAAATATTTTTTAAAAAATCCACGTCTTGTATAGACATTGAAAAATATTTTTTAAAAAATCCACGTCTTGTAGAGACCTTGAAAAAATACCTAATCTTTAAAAAATACACGTCTTGTATAGACCTTGAAAAAATATTCTTTAAAAAATCCACGTTTTGTATAGACCTCAAAAAAATATTCTTTAAAAAATCCACGTCTTGTAGAGACCTTGAAAAAATATTCTTTAAAAAATCCACGTCTTGTAGAGACCTTGAAAAAATATTCTTTAAAAAATCCACGTTTTGTATAGACCTCAAAAAAAATATTCTTTAAAAAATCCACGTTTTGTATAGACCTCAAAAAAATATTCTTTAAAAAATCCACGTCTTGTAGAGACCTTGAAAAAATATTCTTTAAAAAATCCACGTCTTGAGAAACCTTGAAAAAATATTATTTAAAAAATCCACGTCTTGTAGAAACCATGAAAAAATATTCTTTAAAAATCCACGTGTTGTAGAGACCTCAAAAAATATTCTTTAAAAAATCCACGTATTGTATAGACGTTGAAAAAAAATGTTCTTTAAAAAATCCACGTATTGTCGAGACCTTGAAGAAACAATCTTTAAAAAATCCACGTATTGTCGAGACCTTGAAGAAACAATCTTTAAAAAATCCACGTATTGTAGAGACCTTGAAAAAAATATTCATTAATAAATCCACGCCTCTTATAGATTTTGAAAAAATATTCTTTAAAAAACCCACGTTTTTTGGCCTTGAAAAATTATTCTTTAAAAATCGACTTTTTGTGGAAGAAAATATTATGCATAATTTTTTTGTTTCATTATTTTAAAACAAAATGTTTGTATGTTACTTATCATATGTATATTAATATTGGACCAATTATCTCAAATAATCACTGTGTGTGTATTGAATATAACAATAAATATTAATTCTTTGTCATATACCGACCCATGATGCAAACTATGCAATAAATATGGAATTCTTCACTAAAATGTAATTAATTTTTCTGTGATTCGGTCAAACTCTGAGTTTCGAAAGCAAATTAAAATACATATAAAATTGTTATTCGAAAAATATTCAATAAATTAATGTTTAACGATACCAATTGAAAAAAATAAATGAACAATGACGACGAGGGCAAAACAAACGCGGATGTGGATGCGGATTACAACAAGGCAAACAAACAAAATATCATTATTTTATTTAAATAAATTTAATAACTACGACACCAACAGCAGCATCATCAATGGTGGTTTTAATGAATTCCAAAGGCGTATGTTTTATACGGGTGTTACAATATGTCATGCTACAATAATTTGTACTGCTGCTATTTGTGCTGTTTTTCCAATAGTTACTTTTTCTGGTTTATGAGAAAAGAGTAACAGGAACAAACGTTTTAATCCAATCAAATTTAACAATTTTCACAACGCCCACAATAAACTAACAATCCAGGTACTACTACAGCACATATAAACATGGTAAATACCAAAATAGATACTCTTACCCTATGAGCTGGAGAGAGGATAGCACAAGTGCTAATGGCATTACGAATACCAATACCAATGCAAGGAGGCAGGCGATCGATGGTAGCAGTGCATAAATTTATTATCTCTGTAATATAAACACTCATGTAACAGTCCAATTGTTACAATTAATACCATTGCACACTGCCTCGTACTCACACAAACAGCCGTTTTGGTTACCATTTGTCCATGCCCTGTCCCTTATACATGTAATGACCATAAGGACAAATATTTATATGGTCATGCTTGAAGCTTTTGCAGTAACAATAATATTTGCATTCCAACTCAATTGAGGGATGCTGATGCTGCCGATGATGAGGAGGACATTGATGATATATAATAGTTAACAGTGTTTTTGTGTTAATGGTAATCTGCTTACACAACAAACGATTGACAAATGCCAAAAGGGACAAACTATCAGAAACCAACAATCAAAACACACAAGTTTTCAAAATTCAACATTTATTTACTTTGAATGGATGTGTAATTATTTCGGTCACATTAAATCTATTAATTCGTAATATATTCTTTAAAAATCCACGTATGCTATTGGCTTTGAAAAAAATATTCTTTAAAAATCCAAAAATCCGCGTCTTCTATAGGCCTTGAAAAAATATTCTTAAAAAATCCATGTCTCCTATAGGCCTTGAAAAATATTCTTTAAAAATCCACGTTTCTTATGACTTGAAAAAATATTCTTAAAAATATTCTTTAAAACTCCACGTCTCCTATAGGCCTTGAAAAAATATTCTTTAAAAAGTCCCCGTGTTGTATGGACCTTGAAAAATATTCTTTAAAAAGTCCACGTGTTGTATGGACCTTGAAAAATATTCTTTAAAAAGTCCACGTGTTGTATGGACTTGAAAAAATATTCTTTAACAAATCCACGTCTTCTACAGGCCTTGTAAAATATTCTTAAAAAAATCCACGTCTCCAAAAGGCCTTGAAAAAATATTAAAACAAAAATCCACGTCTTGCATGGACCTTGAAAAAATATTCTTTAAAAAGTCCACGTGTTGTATGGACTTGAAAAAATATTCTTTAAAAAGTCCACGTGTTGTATGGACTTGAAAAAATATTCTTTAACAAATCCACGTCTTCTACAGGCCTTGTAAAATATTCTTAAAAAAATCCACGTCTCCAAAAGGCCTTGAAAAAATATTAAAACAAAAATCCACGTCTTGCATGGACCTTGAAAAAATATTCTTTAAAAAAATCCACGTCTTGTATGGACCTTGAAAAAATATTCTTTAAAAAAATCCACGTCTTGTACGGACCTTGAAAAAATATTCTTTGAAAAATCCACGTCTTGTATGGACCTTGAAAAAATATTCTTTAAAAAATCCACGTCTTGTATGGACCTTAAAAAAATATTCTTTAAAAAATCCACGTCTTGTATGGACCTTGAAAAAATATTCTTTAAAAAATCCACGTCTTGTATGGACCTTGAAAAATATTCTTTAAAAAATCCACGTCTTGTATGGACCTTAAAAAAATATTCTTTAAAAAATCCACGTCTTGTATGGACCTTAAAAAAATATTCTTTAAAAAATCCACGTCTTGTATGGACCTTGAAAAAATATTCTTTGAAAAATCCACGTCTTGTATGGACCTTAAAAAAATATTCTTTAAAAAATCCACGTCTTGTATGGACCTTGAAAAAATATTCTTTAAAAAAATCCACGTCTTGTACGGACCTTGAAAAAATATTCTTTAAAAAATCCACGTCTTGTATGGACCTTAAAAAAATATTCTTTAAAAAATCCACGTCTTGTATGGACCTTAAAAAAATATTCTTTAAAAAATCCACGTCTTGCATGGACCTTGAAAAAATATTCTTTAAAAAAATCCACGTTTTTTATAGACCTCAAAAAATATTCTTTAAAAAATCCACGTTTTGTATAGACCTCAAAAAAATATTCTTTAAAAAATCCACGTTTTGTATAGACCTCAAAAAAAATATTCTTTAAAAAATCCACGTCTTGTAGAGACGTTGAAAAAATATTCTTTAAAAAATCCACGTCTTGTATAGACGTTGAAAAAATATTCTTTAAAAAATCCACGTCTTGTATGGACCTTGAAAAAATATTCTTTAAAAAAATCCACGTCTTGTATAGACGTTGAAAAAATATTCTTTAAAAAATCCACGTCTTGTATGGACCTTGAAAAAATATTCTTTAAAAAAATCCACGTCTTGTACGGACCTTAAAAAAATATTCTTTAAAAAATCCACGTCTTGTATGGACCTTGAAAAAATATTCCTTAAAAAAATCCACGTCTTGTACGGACCTTGAAAAAATATTCTTTAAAAAATCCACGTCTTGTATGGACCTTAAAAAAATATTCTTTAAAAAATCCACGTCTTGCATGGACCTTGAAAAAATATTCTTTAAAAAAATCCACGTCTTGTACGGACCTTGAAAAAATATTCTTTAAAAAAATCCACGTCTTGTACGGACCTTGAAAAAATATTCTTTGAAAAATCCACGACTTGTATGGACCTTGAAAAAATATTCTTTAAAAAATCCACGTCTTGTATGGACCTTGAAAAAATATTCTTTAAAAAAATCCACGTCTTGTACGGACCTTGAAAAAATATTCTTTGAAAAATCCACGTCTTGTATGGACCTTGAAAAAATATTCTTTAAAAAATCCACGTCTTGTATGGACCTTAAAAAAATATTCTTTAAAAAATCCACGTCTTGTATGGACTTTAAAAAAATATTCTTTAAAAAATCCACGTCTTGTATGGACCTTGAAAAATATTCTTTAAAAAATCCACGTTTTGTATAGACCTCAAAAAAAAAATATTCTTTAAAAAATCCACGTTTTGTATAGACCTCAAAAAAAATATTCTTTAAAAAATCCACGTTTTTTATAGACCTCAAAAAAATATTCTTTAAAAAATCCAGGTGTTGTACGGACCTTCAAAAAAATTCTTTAAAAATCCACGTGTTGTACGGATCTTTAAAACACATTCTTTGAAAAATCCACGTCTTTTATAACCCTCAAAGAAATTTTCTTTAAAAATTCACGACTTCTATGTACCTTGAAAAAAAAAAAAATCTTTAAAAAATCCACGTCTTGTATAGACCTCATAAAAAATGCTCTGACATTTCCACGTCTTCTATAGACCTCATAAAAATATTCTTTAAAAATCCACGTCTTGTATAGAAGACATTAAACAATTTTTCTTTAAAAAAATATTTTTTTAAATAAATCATAAAAATGTTTTTGTTTAATGAATTCACGTCTTCCTAAGATTTTATTGTATTTTCTTGTTTATGTCCATCAGTCCAATATCCGAAAACTAGGTTAATGTGGCAATCATAAAACTTTGCGACTTCACAGAAAATTGCCACATTCATCTGGTGCTTGACAAATAAGTTTCAACGAATTATGTCACTTAGCAGAAAAAGTTCGAGTTAATTAAATAGAAAATAATCTGTCCACTAAGAATGGAACAACTTAAAATTTCATCATCATTCTACTCAACACAATATTGCAGTTTGATAAATGTTGTTGAATTTCACAACCCTCAGCGTTATTAGCCAAACCAATTATACCATTCACCCGTTTGCAATTGAACTTTTGAATTGAAAGTTTACCCTGAATTTACTTTCTTGGCAAATTAAAAGGAATTAAATTAAAGCTGATATTCAGACAATAATCACTATTTGCCCCCTCTTTCTCATTTCCTTCACGAGTACTGACCCATACACGTACCGGAGTGTGCTTTCACTCACATTGTTGTGCCAAGAAGAAGAAGAAAAATAAACAAGAAATGATTCATGCGCTCATTACCTTATTTTGAAAATAATTTATAGCATTCTTTTGGGCAATTTATTTTCTTCGATTCTATTTTTAGGCAGCACAATACGGCCTTGCTTGCGAAATTGAAATGATTAAGACCAAGGGGGTTTGCAGGGGTTAGTGCAGAGTCGGAGATTGATTGTTTATTTTAATTTTACAATAGCGTTAAAGAAAAAGTTATTGACTACTTGCCAATTCAGGCAAATTTTCGAAATGTTCACTTTTGTGATTTTAGGATAAGTTCGAAATTGCTATTTAATGGAGAATGTAATATAATATTTAATTAAACAGAGGAAGATTTAATATAGATGTATATGTGTATGACAACAGGACGTGGATTTTTTAAAGAATATTTTTTCAGCGTCTATACAAGACGTGGATTTTTTAAAGAATATTTTTTCAGCGTCTATACAAGACGTGGATTTTTTAAAGAATATTTTTCCAACGTCTATACAGGACGTGGATTTTTTAAAGAATATTTTTTCAACGTCTATTCAAAACGTGGATTTTTTAAAGAATATTTTTTCAACGTCTATACAAGACGTGGATTTTTTAAAGAATATTTTTTCAACGTCTATACAAGACGTGGATTTTTTAAAGAATATTTTTTCAACGTCTATACAAAACGTGGATTTTTTAAAGAATATTTTTCAACGTCTATACAAGACGTGGATTTTTTAAAGAATATTTTTTCAACGTCTATACAAGACGTGGATTTTTTAAAGAATATTTTTTCAACGTCTATACAAAACGTGGATTTTTTAAAGAATATTTTTTCAATGTCTATACAAAACGTGGATTTTTAAAGAATATTTTTCCAGCGTCTATACAAGACGTGGATTTTTTAAGGAATATTTTTTCAACGTCTATACAAGACGTGGATTTTTTAAAGAATATTTTTTCAACGTCTATACAAGACGTGGATTTTTTAAAGAATATTTTTTCAACGTCTATACAAAACGTGGATTTTTTAAAGAATATTTTTTCAAAGTCTATACAAAACGTGGATTTTTAAAGAATATTTTTCCAGCGTCTATACAAGACGTGGATTTTTTAAAGAATATTTTTTCAACGTCTATACAAGACGTGGATTTTTTAAAGAATATTTTTTCAACGTCTATACAAAACGTGGATTTTTTAAAGAATAGTTTTTCAACGTCGATACAAAACGTGGATTTTTTAAAGAATAGTTTTTCAACGTCTATACAAAACGTGGATTTTTTAAAGAATATTTTTCAAGGTCTCTACAAGACGTGGATTTTTTAAAGAATAGTTTTTCAACGTCTAAACAAGACGTGGATTTTTTAAAGAATATTTTTCAAGGTCTCTACAAGACGTGGATTTTTTAAAGAATAGTTTTTCAACGTCTAAACAAGACGTGGATTTTTTAAAGAATAGTTTTTCAACGTCGATACAAAACGTGGATTTTTTAAAGAATAGTTTTTCAACGTCTATACAAAACGTGGATTTTTTAAAGAATATTTTTTCAACGTCTATACAAAACGTGGATTTTTTAAAGAATATTTTTTCAACGTCTATGCAAAACGTGGATTTTATAAAGAATATTTTTTCAACGTCTATACAAAACGTGGATTTTATAAAGAATATTTTTTCAACGTCTATACAAGACGTGGAATTTTTAAAGAATATTTTTTCAACGTCTCTACAAGACGTGGATTTTTTAAAGAATATTTTTTCAACGTCTATACAAGACGTGGATTTTTTAAAGAATATTTTTTCAACGTTTATACAAGACGTGGATTTTTTAAAGAATATTTTTTCAACGTCTATACAAGACGTGGATTTTTAAAAGAATATTTTTCAACCTCTATACAAGACGTGGATTTTTTAAAGAATATTATTCAACCTCTATACAAGACGTTGATTTTTTAAAGAATATTTTTTCAACGTCTATACAAGACGTGGATTTTTTAAAGAACATTTTTTCAACGTCTATACAAGACGTGGATTTTTTAAAGAATATTTTTCAACCTCTATACAAGACGTGGATTTTTTAAAGAATATTTTTCAACCTCTATACAAGACGTTGATTTTTTAAAGAATATTTTTTCAACGTCTATACAAGACGTGGATTTTTTAAAGAATATTTTTTCAACGTCTATACAAGACGTGGATTTTTTAAAGAACAT
Organism: Musca autumnalis; assembly: GCF_047663935.1. Lineage (NCBI taxonomy): Eukaryota > Metazoa > Arthropoda > Insecta > Diptera > Muscidae > Musca > Musca autumnalis. The sequence continues at coordinate 25,716,537 of NW_027411644.1, read as the reverse complement.
TTTTTCAACGTCTATACAAGACGTGGATTTTTTAAAGAATATTTTTCAACCTCTATACAAGACGTGGATTTTTTAAAGAATATTTTTCAACCTCTATACAAGACGTTGATTTTTTAAAGAATATTTTTTCAACGTCTATTCAAAACGTGGATTTTTTAAAGAACATTTTTTCAACGTCTATACAAGACGTGGATTTTTAAAAGAATATTTTTCAACCTCTATACAAGACGTGGATTTTTTAAAGAATATTTTTCAACCTCTATACAAGACGTTGATTTTTTAAAGAATATTTTTTCAACGTCTATTCAAAACGTGGATTTTTTAAAGAATATTTTTTCAACGTCTATTCAAAACGTGGATTTTTTAAAGAATATTTTTCAACGTTTATTCAAAACTCGGATTTTTTAAAGAATATTTTTCAACGTTTATTCAAAACGTGGATTTTTTAAAGAATATTTTTTCAAAGTCTATACAAGACGTGGATTTTTTAAAGATTATTTTTTCAACGTCTATACAAGACGTGGATTTTTTAAAGAATATTTTTTCAACGTCTATACAAGACGTGGATTTTTTAAAGAATATTTTTCTAGGTCTCCAAAAGACGTGGATTTTTTAAAGAATATTTTTCAAGGTCTCTACAAGACGTGGATTTTTTAAAGAATATTTTTCAACCTCTATACAAGACGTGGAATTTTTAAAGAATATTTTTTCAACGTCTATACAAGACGTGGATTTTTTAAAGAATATTTTTCTAGGTCTCCACAAGACGTGGATTTTTTAAAGAATATTTTTCAAGGTCTCTACAAGACGTGGATTTTTTAAAGAATATTTTTTCAACGTCTATACAAGACGTGGATTTTTTAAAGAATATTTTTCAAGGTCTCTACAAGACGTGGAATTTTTAAAGAATATTTTTTCAACGTCTATACAAGAAATGGAATTTTTAAAGAATATTTTTTCAACGTCTATACAAGACGTGGATTTTTTAAAGAATATTTTTTCAACGTCTATGCAAAACGTGGATTTTATAAAGAATATTTTTTCAACGTCTATACAAAACGTGGAATTTTTAAAGAATAATTTTTCAACGTCTATACAAAACGTGGATTTTTTAAAGAATATTTTTTCAACGTCTATACAAGACGTGGATTTTTTAAAGAATATTTTTCTAGGTCTCCACAAGACGTGGATTTTTTAAAGAATATTTTTCAAGGTCTCTACAAGAGGTGGATTTTTTAAAGAATATTTTTTTAACGTCTATACAAGACGTGGATTTTTTAAAGAATATTTTTCAAGGTCTCTACATGACGTGGAATTTTTAAAGAATATTTTTCAAGGTCTCTACATGACGTGGATTTTTTAAAGAATATTTTTTCAACGTCTATACAAAACGTGGATTTTTTAAAGAATATTTTTTCAACGTCTATACAAAACGTGGATTTTTTAAAGGATATTTTTCAACGTCTATTCAAAACATGGATTTTTTAAAGAATATTTTTTCAACGTCTATACAAGACGTGGATTTTTTAAAGAATATTTTTTCAACGTCTATACAAGACCTGGATTTTTTAAAGAATATTTTTTCAAGGTCTCTACAAGACGTGGATTTTTTAAAGAATATTTTTTCAACGTCTATACAAGACGTGGATTTTTTAAAGAATATTTTTTCAACGTCTATACAAGACGTGGATTTTTTAAAGAATATTTTTTCAACGTCTATACAAGACGTGGATTTTTTAAAGAATAGTTTTTCAACGTCTAAACAAGACGTGGATTTTTTAAAGAATATTTTTTCAACGTCTATACAAGACGTGGATTTTTTAGAGAATATTTTTTTAACGTCTATACAAGACGTGGATTTTTTAAAGAATAGTTTTTCAACGTCTAAACAAGACGTGGATTTTTTAAAGAATATTTTTCAAGGTCTCTACAAGACGTGGATTTTTTAAAGAATAGTTTTTCAACGTCTAAACAAGACGTGGATTTTTTAAAGAATAGTTTTTCAACGTCGATACAAAACGTGGATTTTTTAAAGAATATTTTTTCAACGTCGATACAAAACGTGGATTTTTTAAAGAATATTTTTTCAACGTCTATACAAAACGTGGATTTTTTAAAGAATATTTTTTCAACGTCTATACAATACATGGATTTGTTAAAGAATATTTTTCAACGTCTATACAAGACGTGGATTTTTTAAAGAATATTTTTTTAACGTCTATACAAGACGTGGATTTTTTAAAGAATATTTTTTCAACGTCTATACAAGACGTGGATTTTTTAAAGAATATTTTTTCAACGTCTATACAAGACGTGGATTTTTTAAAGAATATTTTTTCAACGTCTATACAAGACGTGGATTTTTTAAAGAATATTTTTTCAACGTCTATACAAAACGTGGATTTTTTAAAGAATATTTTTTCAACGTCTATACAAAACGTGGATTTTTTAAAGAATATTTTTTCAACGTCTATACAAAACGTGGATTTTTTAAAGGATATTTTTCAACGTCTATTCGAAACATGGATTTTTTAAAGAATATTTTTTCAACGTCTATACAAGACGTGGATTTTTTAAAGAATATTTTTTCAACGTCTATACAAGACGTGGATTTTTTAAAGAACATTTTTTCAACGTCTATACAAGACGTGGATTTTTTAAAGAATATTTTTTCAACGTCTATACAAGACGTGGATTTTTTAAAGAATATTTTTTCAACGTCTGTACAAGACGTGGATTTTTTAAAGAATATTTTTTCAACGTCTATACAAGACGTGGATTTTTTAAAGAATATTTTTTCAACGTCTATACAAGACGTGGATTTTTTAAAGAATATTTTTTAAACGTCTATACAAGACATGGATTTTTTAAAGAATATTTTTTCAACGTCTATACAAGACGTGGATTTTTTAAAGAATATTTTTTCAACGTCTATACAAGACGTGGATTTTTTAAAGAATATTTTTTCAACGTCTGTACAAGACGTGGATTTTTTAAAGAATATTTTTTCAACGTCTATACAAGACGTGGATTTTTTAAAGAATATTTTTTCAACGTCTATACAAGACGTGGATTTTTTAAAGAATATTTTTTCAACGTCTATACAAGACGTGGATTTTTTAAAGAATATTTTTTCAACGTCTATACAAGACGTGGATTTTTTAAAGAATATTTTTTCAACGTCTATACAAGACGTGGATTTTTTAAAGAATATTTTTTCAACGTCTATACAAGACGTGGATTTTTTAAAGAATATTTTTTCAACGTCTATACAAGACGTGGATTTTTTAAAGAATATTTTTTCAACGTCTATACAAAACGTGGATTTTTTAAAGAATATTTTTTCAACGTCTATACAAAACGTGGATTTTTTAAAGAATATTTTTTCAACGTCTATACAAAACGTGGATTTTTTAAAGGATATTTTTCAACGTCTATTCGAAACATGGATTTTTTAAAGAATATTTTTTCAACGTCTATACAAGACGTGGATTTTTTAAAGAATATTTTTTCAACGTCTATACAAGACGTGGATTTTTTAAAGAACATTTTTTCAACGTCTATACAAGACGTGGATTTTTTAAAGAATATTTTTTCAACGTCTATACAAGACGTGGATTTTTTAAAGAATATTTTTTCAACGTCTGTACAAGACGTGGATTTTTTAAAGAATATTTTTTCAACGTCTATACAAGACGTGGATTTTTTAAAGAATATTTTTTCAACGTCTATACAAGACGTGGATTTTTTAAAGAATATTTTTTCAACGTCTATACAAGACGTGGATTTTTTAAAGAATATTTTTTCAACGTCTATACAAGACGTGGATTTTTTAAAGAATATTTTTTCAACGTCTATACAAGACGTGGATTTTTTAAAGAATATTTTTTCAACGTCTGTACAAGACGTGGATTTTTTAAAGAATATTTTTTCAACGTCTATACAAGACGTGGATTTTTTAAAGAATATTTTTTCAACGTCTATACAAGACGTGGATTTTTTAAAGAATATTTTTTCAACGTCTATACAAGACGTGGATTTTTTAAAGAATATTTTTTCAACGTCTATACAAGACGTGGATTTTTTAAAGAATATTTTTTCAACGTCTATACAAGACGTGGATTTTTTAAAGAATATTTTTTCAACGTCTATACAAGACGTGGATTTTTTAAAGAATATTTTTTCAACGTCTATACAAGACGTGGATTTTTTAAAGAATATTTTTCTAGGTCTCCACAAGACGTGGATTTTTTAAAGAATATTTTTCAAGGTCTCTACAAGAGGTGGATTTTTTAAAGAATATTTTTTTAACGTCTATACAAGACGTGGATTTTTTAAAGAATATTTTTCAAGGTCTCTACATGACGTGGAATTTTTAAAGAATATTTTTCAAGGTCTCTACATGACGTGGATTTTTTAAAGAATATTTTTTCAACGTCTATACAAAACGTGGATTTTTTAAAGAATATTTTTTCAACGTCTATACAAAACGTGGATTTTTTAAAGGATATTTTTCAACGTCTATTCAAAACATGGATTTTTTAAAGAATATTTTTTCAACGTCTATACAAGACGTGGATTTTTTAAAGAATATTTTTTCAACGTCTATACAAGACCTGGATTTTTTTAAGAATATTTTTTCAAGGTCTCTACAAGACGTGGATTTTTTAAAGAATATTTTTTCAACGTCTATACAAGACGTGGATTTTTTAAAGAATATTTTTTCAACGTCTATACAAGACGTGGATTTTTTAAAGAATATTTTTTCAACGTCTATACAAGACGTGGATTTTTTAAAGAATAGTTTTTCAACGTCTAAACAAGACGTGGATTTTTTAAAGAATATTTTTTCAACGTCTATACAAGACGTGGATTTTTTAGAGAATATTTTTTTAACGTCTATACAAGACGTGGATTTTTTAAAGAATAGTTTTTCAACGTCTAAACAAGACGTGGATTTTTTAAAGAATATTTTTCAAGGTCTCTACAAGACGTGGATTTTTTAAAGAATAGTTTTTCAACGTCTAAACAAGACGTGGATTTTTTAAAGAATAGTTTTTCAACGTCGATACAAAACGTGGATTTTTTAAAGAATATTTTTTCAACGTCGATACAAAACGTGGATTTTTTAAAGAATATTTTTTCAACGTCTATACAAAACGTGGATTTTTTAAAGAATATTTTTTCAACGTCTATACAATACATGGATTTGTTAAAGAATATTTTTCAACGTCTATACAAGACGTGGATTTTTTAAAGAATATTTTTTTAACGTCTATACAAGACGTGGATTTTTTAAAGAATATTTTTTCAACGTCTATACAAGACGTGGATTTTTTAAAGAATATTTTTTCAACGTCTATACAAGACGTGGATTTTTTAAAGAATATTTTTTCAACGTCTATACAAGACGTGGATTTTTTAAAGAATATTTTTTCAACGTCTATACAAAACGTGGATTTTTTAAAGAATATTTTTTCAACGTCTATACAAAACGTGGATTTTTTAAAGAATATTTTTTCAACGTCTATACAAAACGTGGATTTTTTAAAGGATATTTTTCAACGTCTATTCGAAACATGGATTTTTTAAAGAATATTTTTTCAACGTCTATACAAGACGTGGATTTTTTAAAGAATATTTTTTCAACGTCTATACAAGACGTGGATTTTTTAAAGAACATTTTTTCAACGTCTATACAAGACGTGGATTTTTTAAAGAATATTTTTTCAACGTCTATACAAGACGTGGATTTTTTAAAGAATATTTTTTCAACGTCTGTACAAGACGTGGATTTTTTAAAGAATATTTTTTCAACGTCTATACAAGACGTGGATTTTTTAAAGAATATTTTTTCAACGTCTATACAAGACGTGGATTTTTTAAAGAATATTTTTTCAACGTCTATACAAGACGTGGATTTTTTAAAGAATATTTTTTCAACGTCTATACAAGACGTGGATTTTTTAAAGAATATTTTTTCAACGTCTATACAAGACGTGGATTTTTTAAAGAATATTTTTTCAACGTCTGTACAAGACGTGGATTTTTTAAAGAATATTTTTTCAACGTCTATACAAGACGTGGATTTTTTAAAGAATATTTTTTCAACGTCTATACAAGACGTGGATTTTTTAAAGAATATTTTTTCAACGTCTATACAAGACGTGGATTTTTTAAAGAATATTTTTTCAACGTCTATACAAGACGTGGATTTTTTAAAGAATATTTTTTCAACGTCTATACAAGACGTGGATTTTTTAAAGAATATTTTTTCAACGTCTATACAAGACGTGGATTTTTTAAAGAATATTTTTTCAACGTCTATACAAGACGTGGATTTTTTAAAGAATATTTTTCTAGGTCTCCACAAGACGTGGATTTTTTAAAGAATATTTTTCAAGGTCTCTACAAGAGGTGGATTTTTTAAAGAATATTTTTTCAACGTCTATACAAGACGTGGATTTTTTAAAGAATATTTTTCAAGGTCTCTACATGACGTGGAATTTTTAAAGAATATTTTTCAAGGTCTCTACATGACGTGGATTTTTTAAAGAATATTTTTTCAACGTCTATACAAGACGTGGATTTTTTAAAGAATATTTTTCAAGGTCTCTACATGACGTGGAATTTTTAAAGAATATTTTTCAAGGTCTCTACATGACGTGGATTTTTTAAAGAATATTTTTTCAACGTCTATTCAAAACATGGATTTTTTAAAGAATATTTTTTCAACGTCTATACAAGACGTGGATTTTTTAAAGAATATTTTTTCAACGTCTATACAAGACCTGGATTTTTTAAAGAATATTTTTTCAAGGTCTCTACAAGACGTGGATTTTTTAAAGAATATTTTTTCAACGTCTATACAAGACGTGGATTTTTTAAAGAATATTTTTTCAACGTCTATACAAGACGTGGATTTTTTAAAGAATAGTTTTTCAACGTCTATACAAGACGTGGATTTTTTAAAGAATATTTTTTCAACGTCTATACAAGACGTGGATTTTTTAAAGAATATTTTTTCAACGTCTATACAAGACGTGGATTTTTTAAAGAATATTTTTTCAACGTCTATACAAGACGTGGATTTTTTAAAGAATATTTTTTCAACGTCTATACAAGACGTGGATTTTTTAAAGAATATTTTTTCAACGTCTATACAAGACGTGGATTTTTTAAAGAATATTTTTCAAGGTCTCTACATGACGTGGAATTTTTAAAGAATATTTTTCAAGGTCTCTACATGACGTGGATTTTTTAAAGAATATTTTTTCAACGTCTATACAAGACGTGGATTTTTTAAAGAATATTTTTCAAGGTCTCTACATGACGTGGAATTTTTAAAGAATATTTTTCAAGGTCTCTACATGACGTGGATTTTTTAAAGAATATTTTTTCAACGTCTATTCAAAACATGGATTTTTTAAAGAATATTTTTTCAACGTCTATACAAGACGTGGATTTTTTAAAGAATATTTTTTCAACGTCTATACAAGACCTGGATTTTTTAAAGAATATTTTTTCAAGGTCTCTACAAGACGTGGATTTTTTAAAGAATATTTTTTCAACGTCTATACAAGACGTGGATTTTTTAAAGAATATTTTTTCAACGTCTATACAAGACGTGGATTTTTTAAAGAATAGTTTTTCAACGTCTATACAAGACGTGGATTTTTTAAAGAATATTTTTTCAACGTCTATACAAGACGTGGATTTTTTAAAGAATATTTTTTCAACGTCTATACAAGACGTGGATTTTTTAAAGAATATTTTTTCAACGTCTCTACAAGACGTGGATTTTTTAAAGAATATTTTTTCAACGTCTATACAAGACGTGGATTTTTTAAAGAATATTTTTTCAACGTCTATACAAGACGTGGATTTTTTAAAGAATATTTTTTCAACGTCTATACAAGACGTGGATTTTTTAAAGAATATTTTTTCAACGTCTATACAAGACGTGGATTTTTTAGAGAATATTTTTTTAACGTCTATACAAGACGTGGATTTTTTAAAGAATAGTTTTTCAACGTCTAAACAAGACGTGGATTTTTTAAAGAATATTTTTCAAGGTCTCTACAAGACGTGGATTTTTTAAAGAATAGTTTTTCAACGTCTAAACAAGACGTGGATTTTTTAAAGAATAGTTTTTCAACGTCGATACAAAACGTGGATTTTTTAAAGAATATTTTTTCAACGTCTATACAAAACGTGGATTTTTTAAAGAATAGTTTTTCAACGTCTATACAAAACGTGGATTTTTTAAAGAATATTTTTTCAACGTCTAAACAAGACGTGGATTTTTTAAAGAATAGTTTTTCAACGTCGATACAAAACGTGGATTTTTTAAAGAATATTTTTTCAACGTCTATACAAAACGTGGATTTTTTAAAGAATATTATTTCAACGTCTATGCAAAACGTGGATTTTTTAAAGAATATTTTTTCAACGTCTATGCAAAACGTGGATTTTATAAAGAATATTTTTTCAACGTCTATACAAAACGTGGATTTTTTAAAGAATATTTTTTCAACGTCTATACAAGACGTGGATTTTTTAAAGAATATTTTTTCAACGTCTATACAAGACGTGGATTTTTTAAAGAATATTTTTTTAACGTCTATACAAGACGTGGATTTTTTAAAGAATATTTTTTCAACGTCTATACAAGACGTGGATTTTTTAAAGAATATTTTTTCAACGTCTATACAAGACGTGCATTTTTTAAAGAATATTTTTTCAACGTCTATACAAGACGTGGATTTTTTAAAGAATATTTTTTCAACGTCTATACAAGACGTGGATTTTTTAAAGAATATTTTTTCAACGTCTATACAAGACGTGGATTTTTTAAAGAATATTTTTTCAACGTCTATACAAGACGTGGATTTTTTAAAGAATATTTTTTCAACGTCTATACAAGACGTGGATTTTTTAAAGAATATTTTTTCAACGTCTATACAAGACGTGGATTTTTTAAAGAATTTTTTTTCAACGTCTATACAAGACGTGGATTTTTTAAAGAATATTTTTTCAACGTCTATACAAGACGTGGATTTTTTAAAGAATATTTTTTCAACGTCTATACAAGACGTGGATTTTTTAAAGAATATTTTTTCAACGTCTATACAAGACGTGGATTTTTTAAAGAATATTTTTTCAACGTCTATACAAGACGTGGATTTTTTAAAGAATATTTTTTCAACGTCTATACAAGACGTGGATTTTTTAAAGAATATTTTTTCAACGTCTATACAAGACGTGGATTTTTTAAAGAATATTTTTTCAACGTCTATACAAGACGTGGATTTTTTAAAGAATATTTTTTCAACGTCTATACAAGACGTGGATTTTTTAAAGAATATTTTTTCAACGTCTATACAAGACGTGGATTTTTTAAAGAATATTTTTTCAACGTCTATACAAGACGTGGATTTTTTAAAGAATATTTTTTCAACGTCTATACAAGACGTGGATTTTTTAAAGAATATTTTTTCAACGTCTATACAAGACGTGGATTTTTTAAAGAATATTTTTTCAACGTCTATACAAGACGTGGATTTTTTAAAGAATTTTGTTTCAACGTCTATACAAGACGTGGATTTTTTAAAGAATATTTTTTCAACGTCTATACAAGACGTGGATTTTTTAAAGAATATTTTTTCAACGTCTATACAAGACGTGGATTTTTTAAAGAATATTTTTTCAACGTCTATACAAGACGTGGATTTTTTAAAGAATATATTTTCAACGTCTATACAAGACGTGGATTTTTTAAAGACTATTTTTTCAACGTCTATACAAGACGTGGATTTTTTAAAGAATATTTTTTCAACGTCTATACAAGACGTGGATTTTTTAAAGAATATTTTTTCAACGTCTATACAAGACGTGGATTTTTTAAAGAATATTTTTTCAACGTCTATACAAGACGTGGATTTTTTAAAGAATATTTTTTCAACGTCTATACAAGACGTGGATTTTTTAAAGAATATTTTTTCAACGTCTATACAAGACGTGGATTTTTTAAAGAATATTTTTCAACGTCTATACAAGACGTGGATTTTTTAAAGAATATTTTTTCAACGTCTATACAAGACGTGGATTTTTTAAAGAATATTTTTTCAACGTCTATACAAGACGTGGATTTTTTAAAGAATATTTTTTCAACGTCTATACAAGACGTGGATTTTTTAAAGAATATTTTTTCAACGTCTATACAAGACGTGGATTTTTTAAAGAATATTTTTTCAACGTCTATACAAGACGTGGATTTTTTAAAGAATATTTTTTCAACGTCTATACACGACGTGGATTTTTTAAAGAATATTTTTCAACGTCTATACAAGACGTGGATTTTTTAAAGAATATTTTTTCAACGTCTATACAAGACGTGGATTTTTTAAAGAATATTTTTTCAACGTCTATACAAGACGTGGATTTTTTAAAGAATATTTTTCAACGTCTATACAAGACGTGGATTTTTTAAAGAATATTTTTCTAGGTCTCCACAAGACGTGGATTTTTTAAAGAATATTTTTCAAGGTCTCTACAAGAGGTGGATTTTTTAAAGAATATTTTTTCAACGTCTATACAAGACGTGGATTTTTTAAAGAATATTTTTCAAGGTCTCTACATGACGTGGAATTTTTAAAGAATATTTTTTCAACGTCTATACAAAACGTGGATTTTTTAAAGAATATTTTTTCAACGTCTATACAAAACGTGGATTTTTTAAAGGATATTTTTCAACGTCTATTCAAAACATGGAATTTTTAAAGAATATTTTTTCAACGTCTATACAAAACGTGGATTTTTTAAAGAATATTTTTTCAACGTCTATACAAGACCTGGATTTTTTAAAGAATATTTTTTCAAGGTCTCTACAAGACGTGGATTTTTTAAAGAATATTTTTTCAACGTCTATACAAGACGTGGATTTTTTAAAGAATATTTTTTCAACGTCTATACAAGACGTGGATTTTTTAAAGAATATTTTTTCAACGTCTATACAAGACGTGGATTTTTTAAAGAATAGTTTTTCAACGTCTAAACAAGACGTGGATTTTTTAAAGAATATTTTTTCAACGTCTATACAAGACGTGGATTTTTTAAAGAATATTTTTTCAACGTCTATACAAGACGTGGATTTTTTAAAGAATATTTTTCAACGTCTATACAAGACGTGGATTTTTTAAAGAATATTTTTTCAACGTCTATACAAGACGTGGATTTTTTAAAGAATATTTTTTCAACGTCTATACAAGACGTGGATTTTTTAAAGAATATTTTTTCAACGTCTATACAAGACGTGGATTTTTTAAAGAATATTTTTTCAACGTCTATACAAGACGTGGATTTTTTAAAGAATATTTTTTCAACGTCTATACAAGACGTGGATTTTTTAAAGAATATTTTTTCAACGTCTATACAAGACGTGGATTTTTTAAAGAATATTTTTTCAACGTCTATACAAGACGTGGATTTTTTAAAGAATAGTTTTTCAACGTCTAAACAAGACGTGGATTTTTAAAGAATATTTTTTCAACGTCTATACAAGACGTGGATTTTTTAAAGAATATTTTTTCAACGTCTATACAAGACGTGGATTTTTTAAAGAATATTTTTCAACGTCTATACAAGACGTGGATTTTTTAAAGAATATTTTTTCAACGTCTATACAAGACGTGGATTTTTTAAAGAATATTTTTTCAACGTCTATACAAGACGTGGATTTTTAAAGAATATTTTTTCAACGTCTATACAAGACGTGGATTTTTTAAAGAATATTTTTTCAACGTCTATACAAGACGTGGATTTTTTTAAAGAATATTTTTTCAACGTCTATACAAGACGTGGATTTTTTAAAGAATATTTTTTCAACGTCTATACAAGACGTGGATTTTTTAAAGAATAGTTTTTCAACGTCTAAACAAGACGTGGATTTTTTAAAGAATATTTTTTCAACGTCTATACAAGACGTGGATTTTTTAAAGAATATTTTTTCAACGTCTATACAAGACGTGGATTTTTTAAAGAATATTTTTCAACGTCTATACAAGACGTGGATTTTTTAAAGAATATTTTTTCAACGTCTATACAAGACGTGGATTTTTTAAAGAATATTTTTTCAACGTCTATACAAGACGTGGATTTTTTAAAGAATATTTTTTCAACGTCTATACAAGACGTGGATTTTTTAAAGAATATTTTTTCAACGTCTATACAAGACGTGGATTTTTTAAAGAATATTTTTTCAACGTCTATACAAGACGTGGATTTTTTAAAGAATATTTTTTCAACGTCTATACAAGACGTGGATTTTTTAAAGAATATTTTTTCAACGTCTATACAAGACGTGGATTTTTTAAAGAATATTTTTCTAGGTCTCCACAAGACGTGGATTTTTTAAAGAATATTTTTTCAACGTCTATACAAGACGTGGATTTTTTAAAGAATATTTTTCAAGGTCTCTACATGACGTGGAATTTTTAAAGAATATTTTTTCAACGTCTATACAAAACGTGGATTTTTTAAAGAATATTTTTTCAACGTCTATACAAAACGTGGATTTTTTAAAGGATATTTTTCAACGTCTATTCAAAACATGGATTTTTTAAAGAATATTTTTTCAACGTCTATACAAGACGTGGATTTTTTAAAGAATATTTGTTCAACGTCTATACAAGACCTGGATTTTTTAAAGAATATTTTTTCAAGGTCTCTACAAGACGTGGACTTTTTAAAGAATATTTTTTCAACGTCTATACAAGACGTGGATTTTTTAAAGAATATTTTTCAACGTCTATACAAGACTGGATTTTTTAAAGAATATTTTTTCAACGTCTATACAAGACGTGGATTTTTTAAAGAATATTTTTTCAACGTCTATACAAGACGTGGATTTTTTAAAAGAATATTTTTTCAAGGTCTCTACAAGACGTGGATTTTTTAAAGAATATTTTTTCAACGTCTATACAAGACGTGGATTTTTTAAAGAATATTTTTTCAACGTCTATACAAGACGTGGATTTTTTAAAGAATATTTTTTCAACGTCTATACAAGACGTGGATTTTTTAAAGAATATTTTTCAACGTCTATACAAGACGTGGATTTTTTAAAGAATA